>NC_137511.1:5282500-5290000 GCF_041902795.1 Electrophorus electricus | reverse complement strand
TGTGAGCTGCGTGTGATGCTCTGCGTTTACAAGATTTTATCACTGTCGCTGCACTCTGCATCTGATGCATGTCACTGTAGCCTGTGACACAGACAGAAGCTGATCTGAGATTGTGTGTCTCACAGCGGCATCCGGCTGCCAGTGAAGAGAGTAGTCCCCCAGCAATCTTACATGGGCATCCCGCAGAGCGCCATCCCGTGCTGCGGGACGCTATCATAGTCTATTTCCAACCCTCTCTCCTTAAGTGATACATTTTGATATACAACTTGTCCACTGCTTTCCTACAGTTGCTTCCCATTCCACGTAACTAACAAAACTGTAATGCTTGTAATTGTCAGGAGATGGCAGTATTGTACAGTGTGGCACATAGGATCTGCATTCCTATCACGAGGTAACTATGATGCAAGGAGACATCTACCATATGCCCCTATTCAGAGCATGTCCAGTTTCTCCTTAGCTGTTAGTTATTAGGGGCATACATTGATGATACTGCATATTGCTTCATTTACTGAGCTTTCTGTCTGGTCCAGACCAGACTGACAGCCTGTTCTCCACAGACTGTCTCCTTTTTTTTTACGCCTTCTGAAAATGAAAGGTCGGATCTGCAATTCCAGCTAAAATTAACCCAGATTGCCACAGTACGATATTTTTTGTTAAGATATTAATATGTAAAAATTAAAATTCCAGATTCACACAGATTTTTCTGCACAGGCGTGTGGTGGCGACTGTGAAACATCAGGAGCCCTCATTTTGATTCTTAATTGAAGCTGGGAGCAGGAGGCCGATCTGACAGGAGGTCCTTGGCTCTCTTGTTTCCGACTTCCTCCGCGGTTTGCCCTCAATATCGCACTCTATATTCTCGCCACACTTCCAATTATCTGTGGTGTGATTGCGCACATAATGTGACACGCAAGGGCAAGTGGCTGTTCCCCGTGGAGGGGCCCTGTCTCTGTCCTGGGCCTGCCTCAGAGCCCCGTCATGCCTGCCTTCTAACATGCACTTTTCAGAGGAAAAGCTCTAGGTAGAAAGCTTTCAAAGGACTCCTTTTTTTTTGCTTCTGTTTGCTGACTCATTTCAGAAATTTTCTAGTGATTTTTTTTTTCTTTTTGCCCTGCTATTGCAAATCCTTTGTGTTAAATTGACAGCATTCATAAACTTCCTCTAAAGCATAACCATAGTGCAGTGGGCCATGCTCTGCCGAAACCCTACATGGTTCTGGCGTATACCATGCATTAAAAATGTCTTTCAACCCTGAACGCTTGCTTTTTTTTATCATGTTTTCCCCACAACCTGGAGCCATGTCTTTCAACAATGCCATGCCTGTATGCAGTGCATTGAAATTGGTAGCTCTCTGATGTTTAATCTTATTTCTTTGCTGTGTTGTGGAGGGTTTTGAAAATATAACCTTGGGGTTACAGATGTGAGGCACTGTACCACTGCCCCACTGCCAAAACCTCCTACAACACTTTAGAGAATTTCTTTGTATGTAACGCTAGGTTAGCATGGTTCTTCAGATGACAGTTTACCCTTAAGCAAACATTTATGTGAGATTAAAAAAAAAAAAAAGTTTTCCATTTTGAATGATTACATCCATAGCCACACAGTCACACTGAAATTCCGCATTTTGTCTGTGATGACTGCAAGAATCAGTCGGATGAGCCTGTGGCTGTACTGAACATGTAAGAAGATGGTAGAGGGAGAAGCTGATTTGTTTATAATGGCTGAATTTGATTCATTCACAATAGGGAGGAAAAAAGCCTGCACAAATATCCCGGTTTTACAGCTGAGCTTTCTGTGAACATGGCAGATAACCGTGTCTTTATGCATGAAATCTAAATGGTTACATCACCATTACTTCTGACCTTAAGATAACTACCAGGCCTGTTCTCGCAAACTCACGGAGCTTAACCTTAAAGATGGCTGCGTGCCAGCCCGAGAAGCGGCTCTGTTCCTTTTTGCTGCCCTGCTCACCGATGCGCCCAGCGTCCTCCTTCCTCGGAGAGCGCTTCCCGATAGCCTCCTACCCGCTTCTGTCAACCTGCCAATACGCCTGGCACTCGCAACAAAACGAATGAAAAAAGAAAAAAGCCAGTGCCAACTTTGCCGAGCGCTCGCCTGTAGCGTCCAACCGACGCACATGCCAATAGGTTTGACTCGGAGTTGTCAGGGCGCCCCGGCGCTGGCGTGTTGACCCAGGCCACGCATTTCAGGGCGACCCTCCCCGCTGCAGCTCTGCGCTCCACCGCAGCGCCGTGTCAGGGCCTAGGGCTCCACAGGCTTGGGGAGAGCTTTGCGCCCAGGCGGAAGGCTGCCCCTCCGTGCCGTGTATACTTCTCCGTGGGAGCCCGCGTGTGCAAAGCGAGGTGCTATTTTACAGTAAACAGACGGCTCATGCTGGATTCCCCCCTGTTCTCTCCAGCATTCTCACTCCTCCCGTCACGATTTTTGGAGAGGAACGCCTCGGAGCTCAGCCGTGGAGCGGGTCCTCTCCAGTCAGCGCAAGTTGCGCATTTGGTTGGGGGAGTGATGCGAAAGTTCAACGAACAGGAGTGGGAGCACCGTGCGCGCAATTAAATGAGTCTCGCGCCTCTGCTGCGCTCGTCTCGGCCTCCTCTGCTGAACGCGCCCGTGCCGGGGCCGCGACGCACGGCGCGTGGTCCTGCAGGCTTTAACTGTGCTAAACATGCGCATGACTTCTGTTTCCTCAGCCTGACAGCGGGAGAGAGGTGAGAGCATCGCCATGGTAACGGACCGCAGGCCTGAGTGAGAGTCAGAGGCGGTTTCTGTCGGTGTTTCTGTTTTTAGAAGTCTACCATTCTCACGCTGGAAAAAAAACCAAAACAAACAAAAAAAACCCCAAACCAAACCAAACCAAACAAAACAAACAAAAAAAACCCCAAACAAACAAACAAACAAACAAACAAACACCCCCCCCCCCCTCCCCTGCATCTCTTGGCAAGAGCCGTGCGATGGATATTTAGAGGTACAGGGCAGGCTATAGGAGCAGAGCAGTCAAAATGTTTTGTAAGAAAAGATGTAACAGAACCGCTTAGGACGTCTAAATGGGTCATGTCTTTTAAAAAATGAAGAATAAAAACTCACCCCTCGATCCTAGAGCTCGCTTCGCTGGCTGTTCTGCAGCCTATTTCTTGAACTGAATCTGCCTCCTCAGTGCTAATTAAGCGTCGTGCATAATTTGGCACGCTATTTATTTATTTATTTTTAATTTTTTTTGCATTCAGAATGATACAGCACATTACGCACGCTACATTATATGTGTTATAACGAGCCGCGTTAGCGTGACGGCTGCTGCGTGCGAGTCTGGGCCGCACACGGCACTCCAAAGCGCCTCCTCGCCAGACCGCCCACTCCCACCTCCAAGTACGTTCCCATCTAACGCAGCGGAGCTTTCACTGAGCGCTTGTGGCTGTGTAAATGAACGTGGCTAACTGTTTTGATAGCCCGACTATGGGTCTGTGTGTGGTGAGCTGAGCAGCGAAAGCAGGGGTAGTTATGTAGTGTGTGAAAATGGAAAATGGACTGCTGGCCTGGGGCCTGGATATGAGCTCTCAATTCGGCACTGTCAGGACCTGAGGCAGGTGTTTAAGCAGTTAAAGAGTGACACTACGGATCTGAGAAGGCTGGGACTAAACTACTTTTAATCTACTGTGTGCAAGCACACTGCCGGGTCCCCACCACGCCTCAGTAAGTGGGTTATGTGGGGGAGTGGGTATTTCAAGCCTCCTTGGCTTATCCTCTAAAGAAATAAATAATGCAAAATTGATTGACCGCTGCATACTGCAAGTTGTTAAAACCAGCCTCGTGCAAAGCTTGCTTTAATATGACATGTTTGGGAAAACCACAAACTCCTTCTGAATTCTTTAAAAAGATGCATTAGATTCAATTTGGCTGCATCTTTGAAGGCGGTCCCATCTTGAACTTTGACTCGTGCGTGGCTCAGGCTCTTCAACGTGCCCTTCCCAGAGCTGTCTAACATTTTCTGCTCTGTTTAAGCTGCTGGATCCAGGGCTGGGAGTTTGAAGCCCAGGCTGTGAAAGCACTAGCTTTCGTCATGGTCCATAGCACTATGTGCAGTAGCTGTCAAGCCACGGACGACAAACGCGTGCTTAAATATAGTTCTGAGAGAATGGCAGAGTAAGACGGACGAACAGCGTGAGCTGATAAACTGCAGAGAGCCGAATGTAGGCCACTTCTGAAGAAAAGAACCAAGCAATTTAAGGAACAGGTACATCCCTCACCCCCATGTCACTCTGGCAAAGTGTCACTTAATCATCGCTTCCATGGCAGTGCGAAAGAAATCAGCTTCAACAAAACAGATGCATTATCAAGGAAGATTGATGCTCGATTTTTCCCTGCGGCTGTCAGGGGCCCTATTGTCCACATCAGCGGTGTCCTGTGAATGCCGGCTACTCGCAATGGATCGATAATGGCATCATGTGCGGAATGCCAGGCAGTTGGGCTCCCACGTGTATCTACTGTTCCAGCTTGGACCGAGGGACTGAGAACTCCCTGACCTCACGCCTCTCGCCACATTAGCGTGACGTTGCCATCTGTGTTCAGGATGTCACCTGGGTTTCCTCCGACTGGTGGTGCCTGACCCAGGGATTAATGAGCCAGTCTGAAAGGTGATTGTCACCATGTTTCCTCTGGATCAGATCTGTGAAATTAGCATCATTTCTGAATGCTCCGTTTAACCTCGCTCACCTTTAATAGCGCAGCCTCCTTCCATTATTTGGCAAAATAATGAGAGCATTCCTCACAGCTCATTAGCCTAGACGGGCATTATCGTACGCAGGAGAGCCTTCGGCAAACAGGGTGCAGTCAGCCGACATTCTCAAACACACAAAAGCCCTGTATATCCTGACATCACCCCCTCCCTCTGAGGAGGGAAAGCAGCCTTCAGAGCAAACACGCACAGTTGGAGAGGAATCCGTGTTGTTTTTGTGTGAGAGAGGCCAATGGTAAATGCTGAACGAAGCATGTGTAGAAACAGTCTATAGTTTTTTTTTTAAAACCTCCTGTTTGAATGTACATTCCAAGCTGACGTGCTTTGGGAGCGAAAGAAGGCCCTTGCGATGTCTTACCTGGCAAAGAGATATGAGAAACCAAACACTCAGGCACTGAGTGCACAGCTGGGTTTGGATTCCTACTGTGTGGATTCGAGCTTGATTCCTGGCAATGCTGAAATCGTCTGTGACCAGGAATCCAAGCGGAATCCATGGCTCAAAGCCTCCAGCGGCGTGCGTCCTCTGGAGCAGGGCCAGGCCCAGAATCGGTGGCATGAGAAAGAAAGGCCTGATTGAGTGATAAAAGCAGGCCTGTCAGTGAGTGCGGAGCAATGATGAAGGCCCTTTATGAAAGTACGATTTTTCACCAGAACCGTTGGCGCGGTAATTAGAGCTCCCGGAAATGCTGTGTTGAACACACAAGGAAACATATTATAAATCAGCAATTTTCTCTAATTTGGTTAGAAATGCAAGCAATTACCACACAGATGTGCACAATATGGAAATTTAACATCAATTAACTATCACTTGGCTTGCTTCACTTGCCAAATTGAGTGAGAGGCTCAGCGATGTCAATGGCAATCTGGAAGTCCTTTTAATAGTGTTAATAGCTAGAAACAGTAGGTTGTCCTCAGCACAAGGCTCAGTGGAAGCTGTCTCGTCACTGTATACAGCACAAACGTGGAGCCAGGGATACATGACCAAGAGCAGAGTCGTGCAGGAGTGCTCTTTAAATCATTATACATGGTATGTGATCGTGCGAAAGGCACTCGGTATTTGCAAAGACAAATCACTGTAGCTGACTTTTTTCTTTTTTCTTTTTTTTTTTTTTGTGTAGCTGCTGTTGTTCCAAATGAAATATTTAGGCTCATGCTGACTCTGTTTTGGCTTGACATTTTCTATTCACTTTGGAATTGATCAGATGTCGGAGAGAGAGAGAGAGAGAGAAACAGAGAGAGAGAGAGAGAGAGAGAGAGAGAGAGAGAGAGGGACATTCCAAAGGTTCTGAGATAATCTGGCTTTTTCATGAGACTTCTAACATCTGTTTGAATGTGTTTCTACATAATGCATCTCCCATCCAGGGAGCTTGTGCTCCGCCTCAGTCAAGCTGTCAGACATGTGACAACAATTCACCAAGAGTATCTTTGAGGACACTTACCCTGATTATTTGCTTATTACTCCATCTCTCTGTCCATCTGTTTGCTAGGCTGTTTTCTGTTCTATTGCTTTTTTAAATCTGTCTTTTCATCTGTTCTTGCCCCTCATTGTATTTCCTGCTGTCCATTAGAATTCTGTAATGTAAATATAATTGATACTCACAATTTGAGCGAACGCTGTAAGACCTACTTTGTGTCATGTTTTCCTCATGTAAGCCTATTTAAAAACAACCTTGGCGTGCCCCTGTCTCGATAATGCAGTGGCCGATGACGAGCGGCTAAATGCCTGTATGAATCATCTACAGTGGGTGCGTATTACAGCATTACCTACCTCCATCTTAGCGACTCCAGGGTGTAATTATGTCAATCACGGGACTGCTAACGAACACGAGCCTCATCTCTGTGCAGCTCACCTCGTTGCTCATGATGCCTGTTTTCAGTGCACTTGCGTTTGCCTGTTTTGTATACTCAGTGGGATCAGGACTGTGGGATCATTTGCATGTTTGCGATGAGAGAGGCTGCCTTGCTGATGGGGAGAGAGGGGGAGGGGGATCAAATGTGAGATGCATTAGCAGATGGCATACTAAAGCGATGAGTGATGGGAACATAGATACCTTAGCAACAGTCGAAACAATGGGATTCTGCATGTAGCGTGCAAAATGGGTTTAGGTGCTTTTTAAGCGGCATATGTACGGTGGATGTGCAGGCAGTGCTCTGGATGAGTGTGTTATATGGCTCACTGTTTCACACTAATGTTGAGATAGTAACCTAGCAACAACATAGTAGAGGTTGCGAATGTAACATAGCACCTTTTCCCTCACCTCTGCTCTCTCTCTCTCTCTCTCTCTCTCTCTCTCTCTCTCTCCGCTCATTTTAAAATCTTTCACTTCTGCGCCGTGCCCTGGCATACCACCACCCTGCTCCGCACATCCTGTATTCAGTCCACAAGTGTGGTCTCCTGGCCTCTGCTGCCCCAGCCAAGTGTGCCCACAAAGTCTCTTCAGCTGCCTCCAGCTGCCCACGTTACCTTAAAGCCAGCATGAGGCACAGGTCGCAGAATCAGTCAGGTTTCGCACCACGAGGGGGATAACATGGGAAAATCCTGCTTTTGTTGCTAGTGGTTGGAGCGTTCCTTTAGGCCACGCCCACAGCTCGTGCCTGCAGGCTCGGCTCTGTGCCTGCAGACAGCTTATTGGGAAACCTCTCAGGCTGTCCGTGATTATAAAGCGCTCGCTCAATGTTTCAACAAGCCTGTTTAATCTGCCAGTGCAATTACCTCCATTTTGTGAAAATCATTACTTGAACCTGAGGGGTGG
>NC_137511.1:5260000-5277500 GCF_041902795.1 Electrophorus electricus | reverse complement strand
TAGCCAGGGCACATCCTTCTTACTTCTTTCTGGTCTTTTTGGTCTTCACTCACACACTCATTTTGGTCTTTTGTCTGCTCAGCCCCTTTTCACAGACAGCGTGTTGCAAGCTTTGCACAGTTACAAAAATGCTTTTTCACTGAAGGAAAAAAAAACCCAAGGAAAATCTTGTAAATGTTAAGATAGCAAGACCACAGGGTTACCCACAGGTATTAAACCCAATGGTTCCTTGAGTCCAATCCCTAAATAAGTAGTTTACCCTTTACAGCCATTCTATGAGCAATCTTCCTGTCGCCATACAACTGTGCCCAGACGGAATATCCTTACAGGATTCACACTAGTCTGCCATACCCCTCTACTGCCTGGAATCCCCTGCTCTGCTATGCTTCTTTAGCAGCATGGTAATAGTATATTAGTCAGCTGTTGTATAAATGAGGCTGGAAGGTCAGGAAAAAAAATTTATCCTCATTTTCCTTGTTGTTCTCATGGAAATCTCATAATATGTGGCTGGGTTTATTTTTAAGCCACACACAAACATCCTCCCACTAATCCTGGCACGGGGTATTGGAAACACATTTGTTTAGCTGACAAGGCACAAATAGATGAACACCTCTTCCCTTTAGCCATGGAAGTGTTTGTATGTGCTTCATTAGCTCGGAATGCCATTCGACAAAGTTTGTATCAGCACTTTGGAACATGGAGGCCAAACAATAGTCCAGCATACTGGGAAATAGCCAGGAATACATTTCACAAGCTACACTTGACTAATCACTTTCCAAGTACATGAAGCATGATCACATTAAACCGCTGTACCTTTGTAAGGAAAATCACAGAGGCTTGTGCCGGAGAGCGTCGGATGTTGCAATTAGCCCTGAAGTGCCATGTTTTCTTTCCTCTGTGAAAATGTTACAGGGGAGATTGATTGGTTGCACTGCATGGCAGCCTGTGTCCATGGTGTCCAGCTGACCTTGTGGCACTGCTCCGATCCTTCCTCAGCCAGCCTCTGGGGGAGCTCAGTGCACAGTCTGCACCATTGATTTTTTACCTTTTTCCACCGAAAACCCCTCTGAAATAAATTGTAATTGTGTCATTCGAGGAGCTGTAGTCCTCCCTTGGTTATCTAAGCCTGCTGCTCGCTACATTTGCCTTCGCCATCGATTTAGTCACACAATAATCTCCGTCCCCCGTTCCTTCTCCGTCACAGTTCTGTCCTTCCTGCCACCTTTGCTGCTCCAGCGGTGCTTGGCTGGAATGATGTAAGGGCACAGTGCTGGCACTGACCTCATTTGACTGGGAATCCGTATTGTCACCGAAGCGCGTTTCGCTCTGTTTGTGAAAATGAGTCTGTACTCGTCGGCCTGCAACCCACAGTCCTGCTAACCACATCTCCACTCTTCTTCCCGGCCACGTGTTTGTAATTGGCTCAGTGGCAGCGGGGGCAGGTCAGGAGGTCGTGCTTGCAACGTGACGGCTGAGCCGTGCCACTGTGGGACCGCCCCGCCTAGGATGTCACCTCCCTGCGTTTCCAGACTAGCTCCATCTGCCTTGCGGACATTTTTCATTCTTCCCACCTCTGTCATGTCTTCCTCCTAACTTTCGTTCGTCGGCTCACGTCGGAAGCACGCTGTGAATTGCCACGGCTTCGGCGATCCATCGTGTGAAGAACTAGGAATTCTCCTCATCTTCCTCCTTCTCTCCTCTTATCTACATGCTGTAAATTCTCCGATGGCGGCAACGCGATCGGGACGATTTGCATCATTTTTTTAATTACTTACATTTTTCCCGTGCCCTGGATGGAAAATAAAATAACGCATGTAATTGCATAGTTGCACCCTCCATTTTATCTCTGGCCTCTCTCCGAACAGACGAAAGAGCTCCCCTGATTGACGGACACGGAATTTGAAAGCAATCCACAGATAAGGACTAGCTGTGTATCTGCCTAATGCAAACATGCTGGTGGTTTAATAAGCCGCGGATATCTCCTCCTCATCACAGCGCTCTCCGAGCTGAATTTCCCACCTAGCAGTAGAGTAGGTAAATGGAGGAGAGCGAAGTGAAACAGGTTCAACAGCTCTGGAGGTATGCTGGGATGTAATTGGAGTGCTCGATGTGTGCCCTGCACTGAAATCCTCTTGAGTTTGAAAAAAACTTTATGAAACCAAAACTTGGCTGTGTCCAACCAATAAGATCTGTTTTGCTTTTTTTTGTCCTTTTACACTTTTCTGACCCTACAGCGATGAGATGGATTTGGCTGGGTCTGTTTTAGTCTATCCATTTATGTCAAAATGTTGTGTGTGTATATATATATATATATATATATATATATATATATATATATATATATATATATATATATATACACACACAACATTTTGACATAAATGGATATATATATATATATATCTCACAGCAGTATTGATTGTGATCAGTGTAACAGCTTGACTATTCCAGGCCCAGAGGAATGGTCAATCTGAAAGCATTGCAGAGGGTGTGGTTTTTTACTGCATATGTGTTAGATGCTGGGGAGGAGTTAGTTCAGAGACGACAGAAACGTCTTATGGACCGTTTGATCGAAGACAGGATCAAAAGTTTTGGAAAAAGCCATCTGCTTCTGCCAAAGTCCTGTGATGTTTGGCACTGAGGAGTTCCCTCAAAAGAGGTAGCACACCTGCACCGGGATGGTCCACCTGGGTCCTGCCTGCAGAACTGCAGTCGTCAGAGTCTAATTAAACAGTTTAATCTACACCTGAGTCTCAACAGCTTGTGCCTTCCATCAAAATGTTTCAGCCCCTTGAATATAAATGGGGTTTTTAACTCACGCTCAACACAAATATATCGCTTTGGGTGTTATCTTCATGCTGTGCTAGATATCAATTAGGTGAACCAGGCATGTAATTGATTTTCACCGTTAACTTTGCATTGGTAACCTTTGACGCTGCGCCACTGGCGGAGCTCTAACCTGGTTGGTTTTCAGGCCCACTTTGTCTTGACTCACATTCACAAGTGCACTTGTACATTTGCAATTCTGAGTGTAACATTTCTGCCTTTGATCGGAGGCGCTCCGTGGGGTTGGAGGCGTGGGAAGGCCAGTGGGTGTACTCCTCTTGCCTGGTCAAAGCTTTAGTCATCGCGGAGGTGGCTGGCCAGACCGCGCAGCCTCTAGCTGCATACAGCCTGGTTACACGGGGATGAAGTCCCAGGCTGAGAGACAGGTGCCTGAGGCAGGGTGGCTGGCAGATAGCAGGCCAGACTGGGTTCCCTCCACCCAGCCTGGATGCAGCTTACACTAGCCAGCAACATTTACAGTATATGCCACTGCTGGGTTCTACCCCGCTGAGTGTGCTTTTCAAAGAGCTGTCAGGAAATGTAGAATCATTGTTGTGCTTGTTGTTTTGTTTTCTTGTTTTCTTTGTATCGAACACGGCAGGACGTGCGGGATTACAGCAAAGCTTGCCACAGCACTAGCAACAAACCACTTGTCACACTGGAGCATGGGGTCCGGAGCAAGGTCACCCCAGAGGGTAAAGTTCAAACTGTGCTGGGCGTGTGCGCCCCGGTGAACGTGGCGTTCCAGCTTGGTTTTACCGTCTTGTTTCAGCCTTCTGGAAGCCGTTTATCACATCCATTTCCTCTTCACGCAACTCTAAAATGCAGAAAATTCAATTCCTCACGAGTTCACACAGCGGCGGTTCCAGACACGATCTGCCATGGCACGGGCGGAAGGATGCAATGATATGTGCTCACTCGCACGCTCGCCTCCCCTGATAAATGTGACAGTCTCTCACTGCCTTATCTGATGAAAGCACAAATCTGTGAGGGAAGCGTGATGAGACACATATAAACATAAACAAATTGTATCTGGGCGGGGTCAATAAAAACCAACGCTTCTTTATTAAGTCGCACACATGCCTGGCATGGGAGCTGTGAAATGGTGAATCAAAACCTGGTGTAGGTGCGTACGGACGAGAAAAGATGGAGGAGATAAATACGCTTCTTTCCCATTCGTTCTCTGTTTCTGCCTTAATTTGCTGTCATTATAACCTATTGGGTCTTCGCTCTTGGCAATAAAGAGAGAAAGAAGGGAGACAATTTCACTGTCAGCCGCCGGCACAATAATTTGATTTGTGTCTGTGGCGGGCCGGAGTGTGCACACTGACTCAGTCTTGCCATGTGCTTCAAGGTTACTGAGGGAGGACTGCTTCATCTCCTGCAGAGTGCAGAGTAGCTTCCAGTTCACTCTCCCCACGTCAGCCCCTCGCACAAAATGCACTTAGCTTTGCATCCCTACCGAGGCTTATCCCACGCCGCATTATTACAGTGCTATTGCACCATATCAACCTTCCACATCCGGCCCAGGGCATCCTGGGCTGCACCATGAACCCAGCACTTTGAAATATACCGTTTTTCATTGGGTGCAGTCATATGCTGTGATGATACCTAAAATGTGGATAATATGATGGTAACTAGAATGTTATTGTCCCAGTGTGGGAATTCTAGAAGTTTGAAAATATACTACTGATATACTGTGATATCTTTTTTCTTTGTTTAATTTAATTTTTTATTATAAGGTAAAGGTAAAATCCTTATCTTTTTCACAGCTTGACTTTATAAAGTTATAAGGTATTATATTTTTTTAATTAGTAAAGCTATTTTTTTTCCTGCATTTCATTAATAGTAAAACATGTAAATACTACTGGAAGGGATACAATCCAAAAAGAAATGGATGAGTAAACTGCACGCTTGTGTATATGTTTATGGGTGGGAGGTTTCTGACTTAATAACTGGCCTTATACTGCATTTTTATTTGCCTTTAGAATAGCTACTCTGCATACAAAGTATCACGGTAGGAAATGTATAAGCATATCATACTGAAATCACAGTGATCACTAATGCAGTCAGGAAGTCTCAACCCAGGGCGGATGAGCTGGTCGGCATGTCGGGGGCTGTCCAGTCTGGGCACTGCTGTGAAGCACATCGATCGTTATCAGAGCTTTCCTCTGAGACATCTCACTGATGCCACTAGACTGACACACAGCATTCATGCTGGAGGCTCAACGGCCACGCAAAATGTCAAGGTGTGGGAGAAACTGACGCATGCACAATGCTACAAAGGCACACATGCATGGAAATCACCTCCCAAATATCACACCCAAATATCACACCCAAATATCACCTTATGCTAAATGCTAAGCATCAGAATGAGTGCATGGATGTCAGCATATGTCAGCATCCTTACACACGCAGAACTGCACTACTTTCATTGAGTGCCAGGCTTTTTTTGGGTCTGAGTTCATACTATATGTACATGAATTTCAGGCCGCACAACAAACTGGCTGCTCTTTGCAGGTCGCTTTGTGTCCCTAATTCAAATGCGTTCATGTGCCGCATGATCCAGTGATTTATGACACACCTGGCAGAAAGGGTCCTTACGAGAACATGTGGCTGCTAATTACTGCTTAAAATTCATGAATGCAGAAAAGGACCCAAAAACAAACCGGACAGAGAGCATGCTTTAGCTATATCGCAAGACGTGCGTGCGCTTCATATCCCGCCTTGTGTCACAGTGACCGATCAACATCTACTCAGTCGTAATTCCCCCATAACACCAATGACTGTGCCCAAATATATCCATTTACCATTTACCAAAGATATCATATCTCCGTCCAACTCTTTATTATTCTTGTGATGAAATAATAATAAAAAAAAAACACTTGCAGTGTCTTCTGCCATTTCTCCATCATCACTTGTCTTCATCTCTTACTGCTCAATCTACTTAGTTTGTTCCCCTTTCTTGTATGCCTCATACACCCCACACTTTTCTCCCATCATGACAGCCGGTTTCCGTGCCAAACTAACCCCGTAAGCATTAATATATCTCATATTACTTTACTGGACCCGGAATGCTTGGTCATGGGTCACGGAAGGGCACCCTTACAAACCCGAGAGAGAGAGTACGCGCCATTCTTCAGAGGGAGACTCGTTTGTCATCTCCCTTGGTTGAAAGCTCCCGGCAGTTAACAAGGAAGGCTTTTTTTTAACCCTTTCATTTCATAACAGCCCAGCGGAAGTGGTCAGGATAAGATGCCTGGCCTAAAGGGGAAGCGAATGGAGAGGCCACTCGTGTGGTGGAGGCAGCTGGTTAGGGGGCTCAGAGGGAGCTCGGCGGGGGCGAGGCCCGTACGAGGCCCCTATGAACAGGCCGTGATGGAGATTGTCTGCTTGGCACAGCCACTAATGTGAGTCATTATGTGCTGGCAGTTTGTTGTTCTTCTTCGCTCACAGAGAAAATGGCTCAAGAGTTCAAGACTACACCGAGGCGAGGGCAGAGCAGAAACGTAGCGTAGAACTATTTCTCCCACTTTTTGGGAAAAAAGTGAGAAATCTAATTTATACAGAAGCTTAATAGAATTAAGAGTAATTCCATGGCTTAGTTTTCAGCAATTTGTGTAAAGTAATGATTTCATACTATTTAAAAAAGAGTAATTTGTGGTCTAGGCAGTGTGCTTGTCTGATCAAAGTGAAAATCAATTACTTTTTACATTCTCCCTCTAAGCTTATCAAACTAAATGGGGTGAACCAGTGCAGAACTGTTATTTATCCAAGGACATGTCCGTTTGTCCCCATTACAGCATGTGAGTGAGTGTAAGCGTAGTTTCTACTGTTTAAAATCATGCTGAAATTTTAAAGCAGTTCTTTCACTGCAGTACGGTTTATGCTCTGTAGGGAAAATGGCACATAGTTTAAAAAATGAGATTATAATAAAAATACCAACCAGAGTTCTTCTCCTCTTCATTTGAGCTCTAAATGATCAGATATCTACAACACTGCACAAGATTATGGGCTGGGCGTGATTTTGGTATGCTTACTGCCATTTCAGCTGTGCCACGTGTAATTACTGCAGCTCGGAGCTGCCTGGCAAATCACATGTTTCAGAACAGAAGACCATGTTACCGTGATTTACTGGTAGTGTGGAAGTATCAATCACCGCTAAGGATTCATTTTCAGAGCTGTGACAGCCTTCTGAATTAGTGAACTGGAGCATGTGCGTGTATGTGTATGTGCTTGTCACACACAAACACATACACAAAGTCACACAACCAAGCTGTTTTATGGAAAATGGATTTACCGCTGAAGGTCTCTATATTCCACTACTGCGCTGAACATGACGAGGTGCTCAGACACTGTCCGCATGGAAACGTTTCAGCTCCAAATTGCAGTTAATCAATCAGGACATTCTGTTTGAAGTCGTTTCTCTTGCTCCTCGGCCTGCCACCAGAGACGGAGCCTTTCAGGTTCTCTTCAGCTTCAGTGAAGATGATAATGGGGTAAATTAGAGGTTTGTAAAAAATAGTTTTAAAAAAGTGCACCATGGACCTCATATGGTGAACAGCGAATGGTTAAAGCTGGAACTGGTGTCCGTTCTGCTTTAATTCCTGCTCTCATGACTTTATTCTATGGAATAAAATGCCAGTGACATCTTGCTCACTCAGTGTAATTTGCAATGCATTTTGGTCACATTTCCAAACAAATTAAGTGAGGCGGTCTCATCATTATGATGATTTCATTATGATTTCTTAGCCAATATTCAAACAAATAAGCTTTTCTGTGAAAGTGTTTTAATGACCCTACCTGCTAAGCACCGTTCAAGTGGCATGCAGGGAATGAACTCTCTTCCTTACTGAGGGAAAGAAAAGCTGTTTAATGAGGTTCACATTCACCTTTATTAAATGATACTTTTGCTGTTTTTATTGTTACCGTTTTATGAAAGAATATTTTTGCACGGGATGCCACTGCAAAATTCTATGGTCGCAGAAGGTCCGTAATATACCGCAATGGTTTTCTGGCAATATCAATTTTAGGCATTTTTATAATATCTTGAAGCTCGTGGAGACTGATTCACCCTTGAAAATGTGCTCAGGGTAGGTGAAGTCCATCAGATCCACATGAGCAGGGAACTATATTGACTGCGTTCTGTGTTAAATCCAATGAGGGACTGAAGGATATAGGATCTTCCTCTGGGATTTGGTGCAAGCGGGCTTTTACATTTTGGGCAAAGGGATGGGAATTGATTTAGTCACTTGTTCTGCTGCATTGACCGCCATCCTGCTGGCATCTTACTGAAGTACTTTGATCAATGCTCGCACACGGAACTGGCTGAAACACGGATATCCGAGAATAGCAAGAGCGCTCAGTGATGAGACAAGCATGGAGAAAAAAGAGACAAACGTTTGCACATAATCATAACCAACATAAATAAACAAACAAGAGCACAATCACACCCAGCATAAGAAAAATAAACAGCCACTGCAGTGTGCACTTTCTGAGGCTCTAAACCAAACGTCACTTTTTCAAACACTTTGTGTCCATAAATCCAGAATTTGTTTATAAACAACAACACAGCTACAAACAAAGGAATATAGATTTTTTTTCCCCTAATGAAATTTGGAGGAATTTATTTTTATATAATCCAACACCTAAAATATGTGGTACTGTGGTATTTAATTGTACTTAGAAAACTATCTCCATTTATTAAGGATGCTGTTTTGGTTTCCGGGATAATAGCGTTATAAGTGTAAATCCTTATCGTATGATCTTACTGAGTGATTTTATTAAAAATGGGGCTAAATACAAAGAACATTTCCCGAGTTGTGGTTCCACCGAGCTGGGCTAGAGGTGCTGTGCATGGCGTATAAGACGTGTAGTGAGCGTGGGGTTGCAGGGTGAAGTCGTTGGGGATTCGCATGACTACGCCAAAGGTGGTACAGCTCGGATGTGCGTGTTTGTGATTTGTGTGTGTGCTCGTTGCTAAGAAGCTTGTGCGGTGTGTGCGTCACGTCGGGCTTGCGGGCAGTGCCGACGTCGGCGCGCTGGAGCCGACGCGAGCGTCGGTAATGGAGGGACATGCGTGCCATAGCCGAAGGAAGGCTGCAGGCCTGCAGGGATTTGCATGTGTGAAATGCCACTTTGAATCACGCACTCATCAGAGAGCAGCAGGCGCGCTCGCTGCGACGTCTGCGGACGCAGATGAAAAAGGTTGTAGGGGGACGAGAAAAGAGAACAAACAAGAAAGAAATAAGGAAATAAAGAGCCTTCGGAGTGGTTCTGGGCTTAGGATTGCTTTTTCCTGTATTTGCAATTTGTGTTTATTTAGGAATACATCTGTGTTTAGGGGTCTGATTTTTGAGGACTGTGGGTGGCAGAGCAAGCAGGGAGAGAAGGCTTATGTGCATATGAGTGAGTCTGTGTGTACTTTCGTCTTTGAGGTTGCTAATCTGTGTTTTTGCCAGACAGGGTGGACCGAGGCTCCCAAATGTCCTCTCCTGAACTTCATACAGCCCCGTACCAACCCACTAAACCGTTAAACAGTTCATTAGCACCTCCGAACATGCATGCCATCACGTACTGTACACATCATTTAAAATAGCACACATACACACACACTGCCGGACAATATAACAGCATCACTGTGGCCTCAATAAAACATTATAGTTTAGAGGTAGACTTGACATAAGCGGTGAGTGGAGCATATTTCTAATTTCAGCCAGCGCATCTTTCACAGAGAGAGTGATTCTGCCTGCCCCCTTCAGACTCCACCGCATCCACAGGCTGGGCTGGAATGCTGCTCTGAATGCAGAGGTGTGTGTGTATGTGTGTGTGTGTGTGTGTGTGTGTGTGCAGCTCACACTCTCCTGTGTTGCACTGTATCTCCCTTCTGTGCCAAGGTACTTCAGAGGAGAGAGAATATGGTCTATTTGATTCCACTTTGAGTACACTCGTCAGTTGCCTCTCCATCCTTGTTTTTATTCATTCTCTGTGTGTGTGTGTGTGTGTGTGTGTGTGTGTGTGTGTGTGAGTGTATGGGTGTGTAGAATTCTTCCCCTTTGTGGTTTTTCCCTCAGAGTCTCTCTCATGCTTCCTGTAATCCACCACTGGATCTGGGTCCAAGGGGCACGAGGCATACTCCAAAGCCTCTGTTTGTTTCCACAACACTAAAGCGACTCAGCAGTTGCTGGTGCAAACTCCATGCCAGAGGCTCAGCAACATCAGGGCCCTGAAGGTACGCTGTCTAAAAAGACGTCCTGTTATCTTTGCAAGGATCCTTCGCTCTGCGTCTGTGACCAGCAGACTGGTAGGGGAAAGAGGGGGATAGAAAATGAGGCATAACGGAGTCTATCAGTTATCAATAAGTCTATTTACATGAGACACCAATCCAGGCTGGAGACCTGCGTGGGGAACGCTCACACACGCAGCTACCTGGTGCTTCATTAAGGAAAAAATAAACTAATGGCTTATTCTGTAAAGAAATTATTGGTGTTTTGTGGCAGCAATATTAAAGTGTTATTGCCGGTTTTAGAGTGGGTAGATACTGATGTTCAAAATGGATACATTTAAATTGAATACTGAAAAATGCACTTGAGGGATTTAGTTGAGGAACAATAAACCTGGGAGTGGTGTGCATTGCATATTTTAAAAGGCCAGTATCAGTCCCAACCTGTAAAGCTTTCCCTGTTATTGTTGGTGAAATTATTTTCTTCAGCACCTCATGAATAAATTTCTCTTTCTAAGACTCTCAGAGAGTTGAATTATACTCTCCCCTTGACATATCATTTTCACTTATCAAGAGAAATGATCTTTTTACCCTTCTCTCTGATGTGTACAGCCTAATTCCAGGCATTAGAGAACAGATTTTTAAGGAACTCTCAATCAACATCCATTATCTCGCTGTTATCAACATGTCATTATGCCTACATCTTTCACATAAACACCTTTATTCACTCTGTCTCTGTTCAGGCTCTTTTTCGTTCAGATGTACACAATCAGAGGATTGTGATTTCTCCATTCCTCTGGTGCTTGAATATTACATACAGCATTGCCAATACATGGGAGAGACTCACTTGCAGGTGAGCAGATTTTTAACTGCTGTGTGGGCTAGCGTAATTGGCCTGGGAGATGGCTCTTGGTCTGGGATCTGAATCTATCTGTGCCAGGTCTGTCTGGGCCAGCCTTGTTAAAGCTGGAAACACAGAAAGGTCAGCACACAGTTCGCCGAGTACACACGACCTCATTGGGGAACATTTCCATTTCGTAAATCTTGCATCTTGACCGCTATTTATGATACATTTCCTATTTAGTATTGTTTGGTATGAGAAGCATAATCAGCTTCCTATAAAGTGGCCTGGATTTTGACTTCGGCTTTCTTTTTATATATATTTTTTGCTTAAATAATTTTCTGTTGTCTTCGTGAGGAAGACCATACAGTATACCTTGATGCCTTTGGGAGAAGACAGCAAGCCTCATCAAGCTTTGTAAAATCCCACCATGGCCGTCCAGTTGCTTTCTTTCTTACGGATATGGAGGAAAAGCTGTGTCTCTTCTTACATCTGGGATCTATAAAACATGAAACAAAAATTTCAATGCCGGAGGTTTTAGCACAGTGGGATAATAAAATCAACTGCAAAGGGCTCAAAGTCAAACACTTTTGAATTTACAAGAGCTGGAGATGAGAGTGTCAGAGATAAATCAAAGAGCTCACCCAGAGAAAATGCCCAGTAAATAAAACCCCGTATCCAAACACACCAGCTGAGCTGGAGAGAAATGGGGACACAAATAAACTCTCACTATTCCAGAGACAAAGATAGAGTCTATTACTTTAAGTGGGTTTTACAGGTCAGTAAATGTGTTTCCTGCAGAGAGACCATCACTGTGACTGTAAGTCCAAGTTAGCTGTGCATCAATAAATCACTGAGGTTGTATATGGGTGCATACCTGGATGTTGATCAAATAAAGAGCAATTCACTTGTTCATGCCTTCCATTTGTGCAGAGACACTCTGGAAATCTAGAATGTAAAACACTGTGGGTCTCGTATTATTGCAACTCTGTTAGGTAGCTTATCATGATTGTTCTCTGTTCATGGTTGTTCAAAAGCAACCAATCATATGTTCTGCTGTTAGTTGTTACTTGATGATTGTCAAGAAAAAATCATAGTGGCATACGGATTATGAAGGATCCATATTTCACTTGAAGGAGCCTCATGTACAAAAATAGCCTGTAGCCTCACCAAAAATGCACATTAGAAGATGAAGTGATGAAATCTTTTTTGTTTCACGGTAAATAGCCTGTTGTCACGGACGAAGAACATGCCAAAAAAAGAAAGAAAGGGAAGCAAATGTGAGTCTCCAGCTGAAGCGTTTAATGAAAGTAACGAAAATCTGCAACAAGAGAATCCAACACAACATGAACGTCTGACAAACAGTCGTGCAAACTAAACAGACTTGAATAAGGAACAACGTAATGACATAATAACTCCCAGGTGGTGTGGCTAATGATGGCCAACACACACCACCTGAGAGAAGAGTGGACTAACATAAACAAGAACAAGTGACAGAGAACATGAAAAATGCAAGCACAAGTCCACATGCTCGACCGCTGGCAGCTGTCGGCATGGGGACAGCACCACGACAGCTGTGATACGAATCTCTCTGGCATCAGGCAACCCCTGAAGGCTTGTGAATCAGTACGAGTTGTTTTTTTTCTTTGCACAACCACAGGCATTAATTTATACAAATATACTTAAGTATCCTGAGTGAAAGTAATCCTAGTGGCTCAGTGACATCCAAGTCTGTTAGTCCATATCAAATCCCTGAAATTCCTGTGGCGTTATAAGACTCTCCCTGCAGGGAGGTTAAGGGCCCAGGGTTGGACACCTGAGCCCTATTGGTCAGCACACAATTCGTAGACAGGCTCAGGGTCAGAAAGCTGATCCAACTGATATATGAAAGGAGCCCTTCCAGTGAGACACCGACTTGAATCTGCTCTCTTCAAGGTCAGTCAGTCATATGAGGTTGCCATTCTCCAGTGGTTTGTGTTGAGCTAAGCTTTGTATCGGTCATGTGCCCTCAACACTTCCTTGTGGGCTCAAAAGCAGTCTCACAGTTTGAGAGGAGAGTAACTGCGAAGTTGACAGGCAGACCAATCAATGATATACAAGATATCAGCAGACCAAGGACAACATTCTCTAGAATCCCGGCTTCATGGCCATGCATGAAGATATGTGGGGTGTAACTCATACAGCTATGCACAATTATATTATTGCATGCAAAAGCCACCCATTTTGAAAAGTGGTCCCACTCAGTTCCACAGGAGAGCAACATCTTTGACATTTGCTCGATTAGTGTCCTATTAAATCTCTCGACCATGACATCGGGATTGTAGCCGGTAGTGTTAGTCTTTTGCACCCCATTAACTGACACAGGCAGCCAGTCAAATCTGATTCAATCTGGCAGCCCTGGTCTGTATGCTAGATCTCCATTACACCATGCTCCAAATTGTTCTCAATAAAGAGACAAGTACCTGCTGTAGTAGCCTTCTGATCTTGTACAGAAGACAGGTTGACATATATTGTGAAATCATTCTCTATTATTACAAGAGATCATGAGTAATTCTAGAATAATTGATCCCCTGGAATTGCTGGTCAGAAAGCAAGACACCTATCAGGGCACAATGTTTAGGAACAGAACATTCCTCTGCTGACATGCATACCATACATGCATACAGTTTCGTTGTGTATGATGAGCCAGTTCTCCCAATCTCCAACTGAAGCAAGCTGATAAAGGTCCACCATGCAGATACTTCAAGACCATTTAACATTATGGCATTTAGCTGACACTTTTATCCAAAAATCTTTTTTCTATTATGTCTGAATAAGACTTGAGCAACTGAGAGTGAAGGGCTTTGTTTAGGGGCCCAACAGTGGTGGGGCTTGAACCAGCAACCTTCAAATTATGAATCAAAGTGATTCAGTGTATGAGAAGACAAGCGTACCTAACCAAGGTGAAACCACTAATGAGCCAACTTTATGTGGGTCTGACCAAGATTGGTTTACGTGGTTCCCCTTCCAAAAAGCAAAAACCTTTTTGCCCTTCACCAATGAAGACAAACTATGGTTTGAACCTTGCACTGATGAGATGCACATGTTCAAGTACCTTAGCATTTGACAATGCTAAAATAACCCACCTCCGCTTCAGCCGCCCACTCCCTCTACCTGCTGACCAAAGAGAAGGTTCTAGGCCGACTGGGCAGCTGTTTTTGGGTCCCTCCTGTGCCACATAGATTTCAAACAAACACTCGTCAAACCACCAAACCCAGACTAGGACTGTTAGCTACCCAGAATAGACTTCCATCTAGACTTCCATCTTTGATTACTTGTTCTTAATACTTATTTTGTTCTTTATTGTTTATATTGTTCCTGTTGTGGTGTGCGGTGTTGACCAAAGCAGGAGGAATCTTTTGAATCTTGATTCCTCCTTTGAATCTTGATTCCTCCCAAGATTTCTTCCTCAAGCTCTTAGGGAGTTTTTCCTGGCCACTGTCAGAGTTTGTTTGCTTACTCAGGCCTTGGAGTCGTACATCTGTAAAGCTGCTTTGTGACAATGGATGTTATATAAATAAATCTGACTGTGACAGGCTGTGATATCTGTCAGCCTGTGAATAGGCTTATGATCTGCTATAATCTTGCACTGGCTCTGCACCAAAACAGACTTCACTATAGCCAAAATTTCTCTTAAGAAAGAAAACACATTGATCTACCTGTTGTTCAACCACAGTGACAGTATTATTCGTATATGACACCACTCTTTCAATTTTATATACCTCTTGGGCCATCACAGATTCAATAGCCATCTGTAAAGATGTCTGGAAGCATCTGTTCACAACCCAAATGGACAGCTGACCTCTGGAAGACTGACATGGGACTCAGTGGAAATGGTGTCTCGGAGATATCAGTACACTGAAAAAAAAAAAATCTCCCACATAAAGTAATGGAGTGGAGCTACAAGCTGCATGTTGAAATACATTTTAAATAAATGTCCTATAATAGAAGCATAAACCCACAAATCCCCTTACATCTGTGGCTATCTAAGGAATGCCTCTTTGTTTGACCCAATATTACTGGACTTTGTCCACTTTGGTGCATTTAATTGCAGCCCCAGTCTGAAGAAGACCTCATCTAGAGAGGGCACCAGTTCCCCAAACCCAAAGTTTTACATTTAGATAGACTGCAATTATGTATGAGATTCCCCTCAAAAATAGTTCAGTCACTCGCTGAAATACATTTTGTGCAGTCGTTAGACCCATAGGCACAGTCATGAATATGGCCAATAGTAAAGGCTAGTTTCAATGTCCTGCCACTTCAGCCTGCCAGTAACCATCAAAAAAATATAATGTGCTGAGCAACCTTGACCCAGTTAGGCACACTGGTGGGAGGATGAAAATCTTTGATAGTAACAGGTTTTCTATAGTCTGTTCAGAACCTCATGCCATATTTCTTTTTAAGCAGGGGGTTGGGTGATTAGCTGCTACACTTTTGAAAAATTCCTTTCACTAACAAAGCTGTGACTTGCTTTTCAGTTCCACAAGTTTTATAAAGCTGTGCTATTGACATGCTGTGAACCTAATTACCTTTTCTCACTACCCCTACATTTAGATAGACCTTCTTATCTATGATGGTACATGAGTCTCCTGTGGTGGCCTTGGTGTTGTTAGCGCCTCGCCTTACCTGTTTTACCAGGTGAGCTACAGGAGGTGTGGCAGGAGAGAAGAGAGGTCTCAAGCAGAGAAGGCAAGCACGACGGTGCATTAGAATTAGGTGGGGACACTCGGAGTCAAGCTACCTGTGATAAAACACGCTGAGGTGAGACCCCCGGGGAGATGTCGATCCTTGATTAGTGGGATGGAGTAACCGGGCTAGAGTGCACCCATTTTTCACTGGTGCAACCAACTGTGCAATGACAAGCTGCATGCTGCCTCGAGTGCCTGACTCCAGATAGCCTGAGATGGCATCCGGTTTTGGACCTGAGGGTATTGAATCATTGACCTAAGCAGGGATCGCAATCACAAACCAACTTTGAATGGAACGGACACACTGCAGTAGATACAAAGCTTTTAGCTCTAAGATCTATGTCAGTGCTTCTCAGCGTATGTGTCATTCATTAGCGGTTTCCAGAGCTGAGCTTGCATGAGCCCGAGGAAGCACTCTGTGGCTGTCTAAAGAGCTGCTGCCCACCACAGCATCATACGAGGTAGGCTGCCTCTGGGTGGGCTCATCTGCTCGCTATTGTAATACCGTCTTTCCTGCTTAGGGTCACTCATGTCTGATTGCATCTGGTTGACTTTGATGCCGGGATTTACGACATCTGCCAGGATGTGGTATTACCACCAGCCATTTAGCCAGTAGAGTTGATTTGAGTGCCTAGCACTAACACTTGTTTTGATTCCTAACTAGCGACGTCCCTGTGGGCTTTATTGCTCACTGGAGTGTACTGCACCACAACAACAAGGGCTTCCTCCATATCTGTGAAACCCATCCCATGGTTCATAGTGTACAAAACCAGATCCAAACTGGCCACAAAATGGTTGAATTTCTGTCCATTCAGTCCAAAACCAAGCTTCCCTATCCGGTCTGGAAATCCTGTTTAAAATCACAGGCTTCCAAATGTTTTTAATCTGCACTGAAGTGGCAAATTGTCCTACCCATATCACACCAGTCAAAGAAGTGGGCAGTGCATTTGTAAATACGGATCAATGGTCAGCATTCATCCTTCCACTTATGTACATGCACACAACCACCTCAAACTCTGTAAATTCAGGAGAGATTTGGACTCATTGCCTATACGAGGCATCTCTGTTTTCACAAGCAGGTCTGTAAGTGCATTCAGTCAGGTTTTCACTTGTAAAAACCTCCGATGCTCTTGTAGTAGCTGTGGAAAAGGGAGGAAATGTAGAAGTTTGAAGATACAACTTTTGCTAAATAGTCATTTTTGGTGCCTTTAGCTGCACCACATTAATGTTACCGCTGTTTTGAGAATGGTCTGCCATGGAAGTCATTTGTTATCAGAAGGTAAGTGGTGCCGAGTGGAGTAGAGAGCAGTTTCTAAATTACAGGGTTTATAATTGTATATACAGTTTACCCAGTTTGTAATTGTACACTTATAATCACCTAAAAGATAGGGTACCTAATAAAGTGATCAGTTAATGTAGATTCAAAAATTGGTGTTTCTAATAAAGTGGCAGGTTAGTGTATAATTACACTAATTAAGTTACAATAATTAAGATTGCACTGAATTGGATTTTACTAAATTGATCTTAAATGAATGGAATTATAATACTCTAAACAATTATAAATAAGAATCTCCCTTCTCTGAGCAGTACTGTGGTGATGGTTATTAAATAGAAAATAAATAAATATTATATAGAAAATGCCTGCCCCCCACTGGCAGACAGTTGTAATTACACTCCAATGCCCAATAGCAGATTGTATAGGCCTCTCCCCAGTGTGCTGCTTTTCTCTGGACTTCTCTTCTCCACACAGCTCCTGCCAGCACCAGCTGGGCCTCTCACACTTTCCAAAGGCCTTCAGTCTGGGAGGACCTGCCTCTGTTTGCTTCTCCAGGCCACCCTGAGTACCCATGCATCCGAACGTGTGCATATTTCTGGTGCATATTT
>NC_137511.1:5220000-5257500 GCF_041902795.1 Electrophorus electricus | reverse complement strand
TGAAGGAAGAGAGAGGCAGCTCAGCTCAAACAGAAAGGCAGCATCACTCACACACACACACACACACACACACACACACACACGCACACACACACATTGCAGCCTCTAAGAAAAGCAGCCGCATCAGTTTTCAGAGCAGTGCTCTCTCCTCCTCCTCCTCCTCCTCCTCCTCCTCCTCCTCCTCCTCTCTTTCGCTCTCTGTCTCTCGCTCTCCCTCTCTCTTGCTTATCAACTCGTGCTCTCTCTCCTTTGCTAGCTCCCTGTTCTCTTCTGCTCTCCCCCTCTCTCTGTCTATCTCTATCTCTCTCCCTCTTCTTCTTGCTGTATTCCTGCCAGCATCTGTGTCTCTTAGTGTGGGAATGTAGCAGACTTGGAGGCAGCTCCGCTGTTCAGTCCTGCTGCACGGCTGGACCTCGCACAGACGGCCGGCTGAGAGTGGACAGGACGGGGGCCATCTAAGGGCATGAATTGGAGAAAAAGCGATCAAACGGATTTAACCCTCCCAGTCCCTCTTGCCTGATTGCCGTGCGTCACTGTCTGCCGCTCGACTGCGCTCTCCGGGGAGGGGATTACCGGCAGCCCGCGTCTGCTGGAGCTCTGCTGGAGAGAGAAGGGGAGAAGGACAATCAAGGTAGCCCCAGCCCGCTTGGCACGCGACGGGAGAGTGAGCTGCAGACCTGCCCCTGGAGTGGAGCATCTCGCAGCCACCACCTGGGCTTCACACACACACACACACACACACACACACAGGCACGCAGAGGCAGGGCTGTGCCAGCCGCGACGCTCTCCGCGTTGGTGCAGCTGCAGCAGGAGTCGAGCTGCAGCAGGGAGCTGCCCCGCCGTCTTCTCGCACGCACACGGATTTACGGCACGCTTCCCGACGGCAGCCGCAGCGTCCTGGATCCGATGCTCCGTCTGCCAGCGTCGTGGGGTTTTTTTTTTCCCCACCCCTCTCACTCTTGGCTTTTCTCCTACGCTGACCGTCTTGGGAATTAGCTTCGGCTCTCTGGACGCTGAACTAGATAGAGGCACGAACCCCCCCACCCCCACCCCTCCCTCACTTACCTCTGCTCTCCGAGTGCGTGTTTGTGCTACAGTGTGTTTGTGTGTGTTATTACTCCTGGCTTATAATTATTGTGTTGTGGTGTTGTAGGATCTGTGTTGATGGGTTTACGTGCAGGCTGATGTCCTGTGTGCTGTAAATATGATCTGTCTGAGTCTGCATGTCTCGCCGTAGCCGTGGATGAGCGTATGTTTGAATGTTAATGAGATGCGGAGCCCCGGTTGCCTTCCCGGTCCCCTCTCCTCCTTCTTCTGCTTCCTAGCTGGGCTCTGAACTCCAACAGCATGAGTGAGAGAACAGCACTAGGGGCCACCATGGAGACCATGACCCTGGAGGAGCCTGGGGGTGAACAAGACTCTCCCCGGGCCCCGGGGCCCCTCCGCTGTGGCCCCTGTGCAGTGTGGCCTCGCCAGCAGACATGGCTGTGCGTTGTGCCCTTGCTGATGGGATTCGTGGGCCTGGGCCTCAGCCTGATGCTTCTTAAGTGGATCGTGGTGGGCTCAGTGCAAGACTACGTACCCACCGATTTGGTGAATGCCAAAGGCATCGGGCAGGACCCCATTTTCCTCTCCAAACCCAGCACCCTGCCAAAGGGCCCAGACGCCCCCACCGCATCCACTGCCACCCCAGCCGTTACCATGGGCCCTGGCTCAGCCGCTGATGGGACCGGCGCGGTGCAGAGGACTCAGTCAGGCGTACCTTCCAACCACACCTCCAGTGGAGGTGCCGGTGGAACAAGGGGCGCCGGCGCGGTGGGCGGGGCCTCTGGGAACCGAGCCCCTCACCTCCACAATCGGGTAGGCACGCGAGTGAACGGCACCACCTTCACCACCGCCACCCCACGCAGCACCACCGTCCGGAAGCCCGGGGGCGCAGGTGGCAGCAGAAGCGCGTATCCCTCCTCCAAAGCTGGCCCACCGAGCCCCACCTCTGTCGCTACGTCCACGACCGCCATCACCACCACTACTATGATGAAAAGCTCCACCCGAGCGCCCCCATCGAGCAGCACACCTACGGCCCCCTCCAGGCCGACCCAGCGTGTCAACCACGGACGCCCCTCCAAAGGTTCCGCCACCAAGCCTACGCGCCCCCACCACCGCTTCAGAACACGTAAGTGGAATCAGCAACCTCTTCACCATAATTGTCTGTGTTTTTATACATGCATGTGCAACCTAGATTTGCATTTTTACAGCCTGGATTTCCTCTTTTTTTAAATCTTACCCCATTGTGTGGCTTTGCCGTTAGCTCACGTATCCATGCCCCGAGTGTTTTATTTCACATTTATTTCGGTGTGTGTTCTACCACAGTAGCTGGTTATTCCTCGACTTGGTTAAGTAAATTCCCTGAAAAGGAGCCTTAGTGTGTAACACAGTGGATATACTCACATAGGCGCAGCCTTCAGCGCTTACAAAAGAGCCAGTCAAGCAAGCTAATGGCACCGGTACTGGTGTGCTCATTAGCTGTGCATGGTAATGAGAGCCCACACGAGCCCTCTTCATCTTTATCTGTTCGCTTGGATATGGATTAGCTTGACCGAGATCTTTCGTTCCACAATATGCTTTTCGAAACAATCTTTAGGAATGAAGGCTTCTGCAACCATGGATTCCTCTAGTGGGTCCCCCCCCGTAGCGCTTGCCGAGCTGATCAAGCCAGTGTGATGAAATCCGAGGGAGAGCGAGAGTGAGATAGAGAGAGAAAAGGAGAAGTTGGAGACGGGAATGGCTGTTCTCCCGTCAGCACAGATCAGGTCTCTGGGATGAGATCCCATTTAGATACGGGAAGATATGAGCAGTGAAGCAGGTATGGCGTGTAGTGTGGAGGCAGTGGCCACAAACAACCCCAAGAGCTCTCCACCCGGGAGAATGACAGAGTGAGTGAGAAGGAGTCGTTTTGGGGGGTTTCTATTATTATGGTTATGAAACAGCAGCGAGCAGAGAGTGATATTTACACAGCTCAGCATGTGTCAGATCTGTGTGATAAAAACCTGCCGCTACGCTCTCGCGCATGTTCTTCCCAAACGTTGACTCCGTCCTCAAAGTAAAGTGATATCCAGGCAAAAATATCACCACTGTTCAGCAAAAAAGGGTGGTGGGGTGGGGGGGGGGGGGGGGGGTGGACGCGTGACATCACCCTCAGCATGTTAATGGCGGTTGTACGAGCCGGAGACTCGTGCGGATTTAGCGCTAGTCTGCGTGCTAATTGAATGAACTTCTCTAATCAAATCCAGAAGGTTGTTTGTATGAAAAGCGAGGTGCTAAAAACAGACCGTCAATTGCGAGTGTCAGTACCAATTAGTCGAATTTGCGTTTGAATGTTATGTAGCCAACAGACTTTGTGAGCGAGCTCTCATAACAAGGCGATGGCGATATTCCATCAAGCCTTGCAGTATTTCCACTCCAGCGCGCTGCTCTTTGATTATTATCCAAGTTTAGAGCTTCTCCATGTCCGTGCCATTAACTCCTCACAATGTGCTTTACGAGGGGACTCGATCGCAGGCGGGGGTGCGTAGGCCTCGGGGCTGCACTGCCACCAGGCTTCACTGGGCTTTTGGGCCTCGTGTAACTGGCCAGATTACAGGTGCCGCACACACGTTCGCAGACTCCCCCCACCTGTCCCAGCGGATTTGCCGTGGAGTAGGGGTCGCCTAAGGGTGGAGTGGAGGGGAAAGGTTGCAGGGAAGAGTTGCTCAGGGTTAAGGGTCCACGCAGATATTCATTTATTTATGCGCTGGCGGCATTCTCAGTCACCTCCCTGTGCCGTATGGCGGGGGAGATGTGTGGCGGTTAGAGAGCCCTGGTCTTTATGACTCCACTTTAATGCGTTGGCCCCCTACAGCTACGGAGGGTGGGCGTGCCCTCTCAACGTGACCTCTGCACGCTCTGATGGGTGCTGCTACTGGAAGCTGATGTCGGCTTCTTTTTTTTTTTTTTTTTGCTTTGTTTGTTTTTGTTTTTGTTTGTTCTAATTAAAATGTTCTTTTAATTAAAAGTCAAACTTCGTTGGTGGCAAACCAAAACCCAAAAACAGACTTCAAACGCCTTCTGCAATGTTGTGTAAGGTAATCTGTCACGATGTAATATAACCTGTTCCACTGTAGCCAGACCCTCGCTGCAGAAAGTCTTCTGGGCAAGTACATGATGAAATGGGCTCCTGCAGCCAGACGCAAGCGCATTCATCTTGTCTCTGGCTAAGAGAGCTCATGTTTAGGTTGAATTTGTATGATAATGCATTAGGAGAGACTGCGCTGCTGTTGCAGCAAAGCTAATGTTGGATCAGAGAGACACTATCAGTGTTTTAATATCAGGCAGATCCAACTGCTTCTGTGGTAGTCGCAGTTCGTTCTAGTTTAAGACAGGCAGCCATCTTTTATCAATAGCACTGATACTTTGCATCCATTTCTACACTTCCACGCTTCTTCCCCATCTTTATAACTTTCTTTTCCTCCTTCCCTTTGTTTGTTCCTTTTTCATCTTACTGTTTTTCTCTTTCACTTCTCTCTCTCTCTCTCTCTCTCTCGCTCTCTCTCATGTATGCTCATCGCCTGTGCTTCCTCTGTGTGTATGAGTGTATGGTTCCCTGTTTCTATAGCGCTGTTTCGTGGACTTGCTCTGGGCGCAGTCTCATTGCTTCTCATACGAGGAGGCAGAGGGCGGGTTGCGCCGCGATCCCCGCGGAGCCAGACAGGGGGATTGTGGGTCCGTGCCTCTGAATGCACTTGGCTCTGTGTCTGTGGAATGTGCACGTGGGAAAGGCGTGGGGTGGGGTGGGGGAGGGTTTATGAACCCAACTGACATCATTGTGATTCCACGCACACCTTCCACGGCGGAGTGGCGGCGTCGGTGTCAGATGCGGCGTGCGTGAGTGGGTTTTGTCAGGTATGAAAGAGTGTGAGGAGGAGGAAGTAGGCAGCAGGAGGGAGCCAACATGGAGGACTGGAGTCAGAGCAAAATAAACAGCCAGAAAATTGCTGTCAAGCAGATCAGACGGAAGGCTTTTCGGATGGAGCAGGTGAACGTCAGCACCGTACTGTGATGTCACATTTTTGACACGCCGATCGTCTGGCGTCCACAAGCCCCACCGCTCCCATCAGCCCAGGCGGCTCTGGCCGGGTCAGCGCTCCGTGCGTTCCAGCGTGGAGATTAAAGGCACACACACACACAGAAAAAAACAATCATCCATTTAGCACGGTCCCAGAGGAGGTCATCCGCACTTCAGCCTGGCTCAGCCTGCCTCTGCTGCCTCTGCAACACTGCTCTCCCCAGATACCAGAAGCAGGGCTGTCATGTGACCCTCAGCCACCAATCACAAAATAGGAGGCGGTGTAGGTGACAGATGAACCCTGGGAGACTCCTACATAGCTTTAACTGGCATGGCGATATCCCCTAGCCAAAGCCGAACCAAAACATATATATTTTTTCACTCTGGCATTGGAGATTTGCTGACATTTGGCCGTGCTGCGTGTGGCACGTCTTCCTTTTTTTAATCATCTTCTGCTGCACTGCGCTCAGCCAGACTGAGCTCCCTCTCAGGACAGGCCTTGTTTGTCAGTGACATTTGAGTGTGCTGTGCTCCTGACCCTCTGTTGTCTAGTGGGAGATGCTGAGATGGAGGGGCCTCAGTGTGGCACTGAAGGCCATCTTAAGAGTCTTAAAGCCACCCCGTGATTTATGTAGACAAAGTGTCCACTGGGATGTGGGCTCGGCGGAGATTGTGGTGGCGGCAGACGCTGAAATATTAATGCACAGAAAGCGAAGCATGTAGAACGTGTGGGGCAGGAAACCTGAATAATTGATGAAACCTCTTTTTAAAAGTCATAGGTATGTCCCAGTCCGAAACGGACTGGCAGCACTGTGCTGCTGCTTCACCACAACATGCTCTCTAAGCACACATGGAAATCGGACCTTAACCAATCTGACAGGTGACATGGCTGTCAAAACGCCATTGCACATAACTTTAAAGGCTGCATTTACAGACACCTTGATTTCTACTGAAGCCGAACTAGCTGGTTTTTTGTCAGCCTCTATTGAGCTAACTGTAAAAAAAGCAACAAAAAAAAACAAGGCCATCAGTCCTGACTCTAACATTATGACCTCAAATATTTTTCATCATCAGATTTAACACTAGAGTGAGTTGAGCTTGCATACTTACCTTACCCCACTCATGGTAATTGGGCACTTAAGTCTGGATTGATGTATCTGTCATAGGGTGAAAGCAGAGCAGCAGTGCTCTGAAGGACTGCACTGCAGTCACGGAGTTGGAGCTCAGGCAGAGCTGCACTGCTGCATGTCTGATGGTGATGGGAGAGGCCTGCCGTTTGTCCGGATCGCACGAGCGCCGTGCCCGGCGTCATCTCAGCCACTTAGATCCTCTCTGTTGCGTTCTGTGCCCTGTGTCCCCACCCAGCGTGCCGCCATGTTGATGGCGTGCGTAATTAGATTGTGTGCCATGGCGCAGGGCGGATTCCAGGCCCCGTCGCCGACAGCAGACTTCCCGCTCCGGCCAGCGGAAGCACTCGGCAGGCCCGCTGGGAGGAGAGGCGAGTCAGCCGGGGCCGCGCCGGATCCGAGCAGCGGACGCTCGCGCTGGAGCCTGGCCACACTTCCTGGATCGGAAGAAATGGGCTGGGATGTTGTACGGGAGACAGACGCCCTGCTTGCTCGCCCACCGCATGCGGAAGGCTCCGGTTTTCCGAGGGTTTTCCGAGGGTTTTCCGAGGCTGTTATCCAGCTGCTAAGGGCTTTGCTGTCTCTACGGGTCAGAAAAATCCTGCTCCTTCCTACTTTACTGCTGTGCTTGGAAATCCAAGAATTGTAGCAGTTGGTACAGAAGAAAATGTATCTCTTAATTTGATTTCATATCAAATGAGATACTCAGTATTACAGTAAACAACAGGAAATATCTTGAAAACTGCCTTTATTGTTAAAATTCAGTGTGGCAATATTAATGTACCATCTGCTGTATCTGTATGTGCTCCTGAGAAAGAAGGATGTTCAATCTTCAGTTGAACAGGTTCATTAATACATAATGAATGTATAGAATAATGTACTTTAATAATCTGGAACACATGTCTTATAAGTGCAGCCAAAGTATGTGTGGTTGAGTCCCTGAACAGAGCTTTTAGTATAGGCTGCCAACATGTGTGTGTGTGTGTGTGTGTGTGTGTGTGTGTGTGTGTGTGTGTGTGTGCGTGACCGTGTAAACGGGGAGTGGAATAGGTCTTTGAGTGTGTGTAATGCAGCTCTGGGGATTTGTGGAGGGGTTGCACGTGCGTGTCGATGGAGTGGCTCGTAGGCCCAGAGAGCGGACCAGAGTTTTGCCTGAACAAACAGTCCCAAGCTCATTGTTGTAATCCTGGCATGGTAGGGCCTTATCCTAGGGGATGATGTAAACTTCCCTCCGGAGATAAAGAACCTAAAGCCCAGGCTAGTGCTCCTCTCCAGAGACTTCTCTCGCTCTAATCCCACATCTCCCCTCTCTCTCTCGCTCTCTCTCCTAAAATAGAGTTATAATCTGAGTGCGCTTTCCTCCTGCTCTCTGTGTCTTCATCTAACGAGGAGAACAGGGAGTAGGTTTTCCAGAGCCGTGAGCTCTGGTCAGTCTGCCAGGCAACACCATGAATTATGCATCAAACGGCCATCCATGGGCCTCGCCTCGCTATCTTCCTCTCTCTGTTTGATTGGGGGCATTAAATCACTGATGGCTCGTCCTGCACAACAGCACGGGGCTCACAGAGCCAGTCTCAGGCTGAGGCCTCGGGGACCACACCTGCTTATCCGGGGAGGCCCCGGTCTGCTCGGCACACAGAGACGAGGCGCACAGCTGCCACAGTGATGTACTGCGGTCACAGGAAAATGAAGCCGGTATCATCCACTTACTGTTGCGCTTGTCAGGTTTGAAAAATCGCACCGAAACTACTGTCAAAATTCCTGTGTAACAATTTGAGCTAATTAATTTGGTCTTTGTAGTCATGTAGACAAGGGATAATTATTGTTGCCTTTGTTCCCAATGCAGCTTTGAGACTATGTACTGTAGATGTTTGTTGATGGTTCAGTATGCTGGCCAGATCTGTATGGCTTACGGTCAGAGCACATATTTGTCTGGATTGTTTGGAGACGGGTATGCTGGGTCACACTGTCCAGGTGTGCTGTGCTTCTTTCACTGCGCACATTTAATATCCCTTTTTGGACACTGTGCTGTAAAATCTCCACAATTGCATTTACTTTCTGCTGTGCCTCTGAGCCAGATGTCATTACTTAAGGATTTCAGACAGAGTTATAGTGCTGCCAGGAAGCTCCTGTGAGCTGGGTGTGTATGTGTAGTTATATATTTAGCTATGTTTTGAGACCAAATGTCCTACTGAAAATAGGAATATATGAAAATTTTGATGCTTTGGAAACATTTCTCTAGTCTCCATAAGGAAAAGCTTTTTTTCTTCTTCTTTTTTTTTCTTTTTTAGCTCTTATTCAAAATAGTAAAAGAACCAAAACATTTTGATTCACAAAGTTTAGGTAAAGGTGTGTTTATGGGTACACACACACACATACACACACACACACACACGCACAATGTCATTGGTCCTCCCCTTCTCTAGGTATGTGAGGGTTCCTCCCCTTGATCTGTATAGCATGTGCGCAGACGCGCCTGCCTGTCCACAAAGCCAGTTGTGCACACATGGCCTTCAACGTTAGATATGGGAGCCTTGAACCCAGAGTGCTCTGCATCTCTGTGGGGATATGATAAGACGCACTTGAGCATGCACTATGAAGTTCTGCTGAGACCGGTTGCTGCTCCCAGCTTTACTCGCCTTGTGTGTGTGTGTGTGTGTGTGTGTGTGTGATTTTCTGGCACTTATTAAGACATCTGGATGGGAAGCTTGTTGTTGTGTCCTTTGTACCTCTACTCCTTGTTCCTGCGAGGCAGGCTAGCCAGTCAAGTGAGCCGGAGTAATGAAGATTAAGGAGAGGTAGGGGTGGAGATCTGAGGGTCACACAGAGACGGATGAATCCCCCCCCCCACCCTCCGGGCTCTCCCTCTCCTACAGCAGGATCCAGTTTTGATTAAAACAGTGCGCTACCATTTCCACTCCCAGAGCCACGCACACTCCGCGCAGGTAGGAACGGAGCAGACAGAGATGTATTTGGCACAGGGCCGTTGTTTTCGGGCATCTACCGCACAATCATCTCCCTCACAGTCAGGGAGGGGAGAGTGAGCATGTCGTGTGTGCCGGGTATTATGGAGCATTTTTTTGTGGCAAAACAGCCCTGTTTGGGTTATGCAGCTGGAAGTCTTGCTAGGAGCAATGGAGTAGCTGGAAGGGAGTGTTACAGTGTAGCACTCAGAACACGGTGGGCAGTCAGGGTCCTGTCCGCTGTTTCATTTTAGAGCATATGCATCACATAAAGGGAAGAATGGTGCCTAACAAACTTCACGGGGAACAATGCCGTGCATACTAAGAAGCTTCTTCACAGTTGTCCAGGTAATTTAATACATGAGCAGTTTTTTTGGATTTTCTCCACTACTACTCAGAATGTTTTGTAATAGAGTCTTCTTTCCTTCCTTTTGAGTCATTAAGTCACTGAGGTAACAGTACTTCTGGAATATACCTTTAAACAGCTGTCCAGGGGGCAGGTGGGCACACTTTCAGCTCTTAGTGATGAGATGATTGGCATGAGTATGTTCACTGTTCATCCTTTTCCACTAAGAGCAGTGGAATGCTATATGCAGGGAGCGATGTTACATGCCATGCATGCCTGACGGAGCAGGGGCATTACTGAGCTAGGTTTCCCTTCCTCTGGGTCAGGTGCAGGGCAGGGCCGTCAAAGATTGGCAAACGCTAGTGCCTTCATAATTCATAGCACCTGGTGTGTGTGTGTGTGTGTGTGTGTGTGTGTGTGTGCGTGCGTGCGTGCGTGCGTGCGTGCGTGCGTGCGTGCGTGCGTGCGTGCGTGCGTGCGTGTGTGTGTGTGTGCGTGCGTGTGTGTGAATGCTTGCGGCTGTAGAAGGGCCAGTGTCTGGCTGTCCAGATGGGGGCAGCTGGGGCCATGGTGACCTAGTAAGCAGGTTGCCATTGGCTTGCCAGGCTTGTGCCAGTGAGCTGTGTTGTGGGGGAGAGCGTCGGACTCGCAGGGTCAGCTCTCATTACGCATCCGGAGCTGATTCCATTAATCAGCCCGTGTGCATTTACAGTACATGGGGGACAGGAACACGTCTCCTGTTTATTAATCAGACAAACAGCCGAGTGCCAGTCTGTGATTAACAAACAGATCATTGCTTATCCCCATGCCCTCGCACTCCATCACTGAGCTAATGGAATGGAGGGTTGCCCCGGAGACGGCCTTGGTCTCTTCAGAGCTCTGCTGGCAGAAGGCAGGTAAGGCCTCCGGTTTTCCCTCTATCGGAATGCATGGCACCTTGGGCAGTGAGGCAGATTAAAGTGGGGGGTAGGGGGGGGTGGGGTTGAATATTTCATACGCACACATATTAAAGTCCGCGCCACCTCACTCTCTCTTTCTGCGTTTGGTTTCCCTGATGTGTCAGGGACGGAGGAGGAGGAGTGATGCTCCCTTCTGGTCCTCTTCTCCTGTCACAACACTCTTCCTGACTCTTTCTGTCGTCTGCCTGCCGACCGAGTGGTTTTTTTGTGCCTTCAATATGGATGCCGTTGTCAAAACATTCTCCAAACACTCTTTTTCCTCGTCTGGCTGATCCATAGTTGCTCAGCGAATTCGTGACAGGATATTTATCTGTTTTTGTTTCCAGTGCATTACTCTTTGTTCTCTCATGTCATCTAATTCTTAGGCTTAAATCTCGGCCACGGTGTGTGCACTTGTGATATATGATACATGTGCATCAGGCCAGGCAGCTTGTAAACCTGCTTAAAGGGGATTAGGCTTGCCAGTATTCCTCCATATTCCTACCTTTATGTGGTGTGCACAGAAGTAGCGGACAGGAACAGGAATGTATGCATGGGACACCGTTGCATTTCACCTGCTCTCTGTCACCCCCTGCTGGTTTGGTGGAACTTTGACTGACAGTTCTGAGAGCAGTTTCAGCCAATGAGAAAATCAAAGGAAAAGATTTACACTAGTGTTATGCCCACAAGGGTGCGCCTTACGGGGGCACTTTGTGGCTGTATAGCAGCTTTGGTGAGGACGTTTCGCTGTGACTGACCGCTCGGCTTCACGATGGAGCAATGCCACGGTCTTCATGCTCCGCCTCAAAGCAATTGCTGCACTTTAACATGTCCTGTCAAATCTCCCCGAGTATCCCGCGGCACACTCCACCCGTCGGCCAGTGCTGGAGATGCGGCTGGACACACGCGCTTTCTTTCTGTTCCGACAATGGCGGCAGAGGGGCTGTTTCTCAGCACTGTTTTTCTCATTGCTAGGCCTTATTCATTATGCGTGCGGTTTAAAATGTCACTCTCCATTTACTGCTTTTCCATAGCCCTGAGGCGTCGTGCCGAGTAAAAGTGGATGCGCTCACTTCCTGTGTCTCTGCAGTCTCTTGTCTTTCCCCTGGAGATTGGCTCACTCTCCCACCAGGGGACGTTCTCCCCTCTGGGCTTTCTCCCCCTCACTCATGCCTTGCACTATATCCTGGTCTCCTTCTGTCTTTGGATCTCTGCATTATCCCCATCTGTCTCGGTCGCCATTTCCGAGTCAATCTTCTCCCACACCCATCTTGTTTGAATAACAGTAAATAGTTCTTTGTCTTGTCTGATTGTCGTCCCTCTCATCTTTAAACATGCCATTCCTTTTCTTTCTCTCCCACTCATGAAAACATAAACACAGCCACACACACGCACGCACGCACACACACTCACTGAGAGGGCAGTGATTGGTGTGATAGACCCTAGATCCAACGCTGGCGCCGGTTCAACAGCAGAGGTGCTCGAATGAAGCCTGCATGCTGGCTGAGTGTCAAATTACACAGAGAGCACAGGAGAAGGCAGAGCTCAGCATTCTGAATGCTGAAAGCAAGGACTGAAGAATTCCAATTTGACGTCATTGATTAATGGCATGATAATATGGATCACTTCACTTAGAGAGCCAGAGACGAGTAGCTAAGATCATCTGAACTTCGAGCAACAGCCAGGAATTACTGCAGTGGAGAAACGGCTTTTATCCTTCAGCATCCAGTGAACAATGCACCAGATCTGATGCCAGATCATGACACCCTTCCCTCTCAAAAAAACATCTTTACACTTCACACATTTACACAAGTTTAGCAGTCTGCCTTCAAAGCGGTCTGCATTCAAAATGTAGTGATGTCTTCCTGGCCCTTATTATCGCATAACCCAATTTTCCCGTGACCTGCTCTTTCCCCAACTGCGGTATGTAAACATTAAGCTCAGCACCAGTGGGGTAACAGGAAAAGGCTTTCCTTGCCAACAGCTGTAAATACAAGAAGAGCTGTAGAATGACATTGGTGTTGAGACAATGGAGCACCGAGGAGCTGTCCAGTGCTGAAATCTGGGGATTAGCGTGAAACAGAATGGCAGAAGCAGCCGTGTTTGTGCTAGAGGAAGAGAGGGAGTGTGTGTGTGTATGTGTGTGAGAGAGAGAGAGGGACCGAGAAAGAGGTCAATTGGAGCTGCATTGTTTCGCATGGTAGCGCACTGCTTTTGAAGCCAATTAGGGTGTAATTCTGTAGCCTGTATAGGTGATTTCTCCTGCCTGGGCTGCGTGATAGCTCCACTGAGCAGACAGTCCTCTGTGAACAGTTTTGATAACCACCCTAGCATTCTGTCAGAGTAAGGGGAGCCAGAGGATTGATGCCAAGCTCTCCCTGTCTCACTCACTCTGTCTTTCTCTCTCTTTTGCTCCTTGTCTCACATTGTATGTGTGGTGTTTATCAACAGCATGCAAGACTGTGAATAATATTCCCATTACAATGAGAAAATGTTGCTTCAAAATATTTTGAATGAATTCTTTGTTAAAACTGGAAAATCTCCAAGCATCAGTGAAATGAGTTACCTTCTTCTTTAATATTGATCCTGTGGTATAAAAAAAAGGCATTTTCAAAAAATCACAGCAGCCTACTCAGCCTCACCAACATTATTGTTTGGATGTAAATAAGAAAAAAAAAGGCCGTATCGACTCATCAGTGATTTGGAGGGGAGTTTACTGGCAGAGTGCATCACGATTCATGCTGATGGAAAAAGGAAGCAGACAGACATATATGGAAGTGATTTATCCAAAAGCTCAAGCATCACTGCTTTGAAAACAAAATGGAGAAGGAAAACATTAGTGATCATGTTCACCTTTTGTCCACAACAATAAAATGTGTCCTTGTCAGATAACTGAGCTACTGGTAAAACATTGTTTTCAAAATAAAGGGTAAATGATTTTTCATAAAGGCTACTGACTGAAGCACATTCATTCTCACCACTACACATCATATCCGTCCATAGTAAATAAAGCACTTCTGGAATAAATAACCTTTCACATGAGAGATCACGAGAAGTCAGGCAGAAATGGTGGCTTTGATGCCGTTTTTAGAGATTGCCGTGATGACTGAATGATTGACAGCTAAGGTGATGACCAGAAAAAAACTCCCACCTGTTAGCTGAGGTTGCTGTCTGCATCTGAACTGGAGCAGAGCCATCAATAGACACCGAGTGTTTGAAACTAAAAAATATGTCTCAGAGGCTTCTTAGAGGCGTCGTTCTCCGCTTGACTTCATAGCCCCTGGGACACATGATTCCACGAATGGTTTAATGATCTGAGAACTCAAACTTTATGATACCTGCAGCTAAGAGAAGATGCCCGGTATTGCAAAACGCTGCAAAACGCTGTTTTCAGAGCACTGACTCTTCCTCCCGGTTTCTAGGAGGCAGCGAACCAGAGCTAAGCAACAAAACTAATGGCTGTCCATGAATCTTTAAACGCACCAGTGGATCTGAGTTTGAGTAAGTGCATGACTTCATCCACAGCTTCTCAGGGGTCAGCTCTTTCCTTCAGTCTGCTCTAATGGTTTCTGAGTGAAGCTGCTCTGATGCTATGTTCGGTAGCAGTCAAATGCGAATACAGGGAGTTAAATGGGATACGATTAAGTAAATGCTGATTCTCCACAAGGAAGAGGTTGTGTCTTCAGGTGTAGTGGCGTGAGTTAACAAAGAGAGGCTGAATAGTAAACCGAGCCCTACCCTCAGTGAATGGCTCGTCTGTTCAGACGGGACAAGAGGCAGCGTAATACAGACGCTGGCTATTGGGAAAAAACAGACAGATCCATAAATATTTGGACTGATGTCTGTATCGATAACTTTATGTGTGTTTATGTTTGGGTATGTGTTTGTGTGGGTAATTCAGTGTGTGCTTGCGTGTTTGTGTTTGGGTATGTGTTTGTGTGGGTAATTCTGTATGTGTGTGTGTGTGTGTGTGTGTGTGTGTGTTTATGTTTGGACATGTGTCTCTGTGGGTAATTCTGTATGTGTGTGTTTGTGTGTGTGTGTGGGGGGGGGCCTTAAAGGGCCAGTGTCCACCCACCACGTCCGCAATCAGGAGACTATAGATAAAACTCTTTAAGATCCCTACTGCTCCTTATTTATAACCCACGGGGCCATGGTGTTTGGGTTTGGGTTAGACGTGCACCACTGCTGGTTGAGTAACAGTTAGTTTCTAAGATGAGCAGAGATGACTTCTACTGACATTTTGTAGCAGAGAGGTGAATGGCTTAGGCAAGAAGTTGCTCTTAAAGTAACAACGTAAAAGCACCAACTGATGAACTGGGGAAGCAACAACAACATAATCACATGTCTCAGAATCCTGGGCTGCTCTTGTTTGGCTGAGTGGCAGTAATATTCCACTGACTCGTGGTAAATGCAAAACAAATGATGTCAATTTGAGTGGCGAGATTGGGAGCCCTTGCTGGGTTTAAATTGAATCTCTCCGTATGAGGGTATCTTGCTAGTTTTGCTCGGTAAACAAACACGGCCAACCATTTCGTCTTGGATTAGATCCACCTGCTATTCTGATTGTGTGTGTGTGTGTGTGTGTGTGTGTGTGTGCAATGAGGAGGTGCGTCGTTGCTTATGGATCAGACTGAGCACCAGGTGAAAGCTGGCAGAAGAGAAGGTCTGCATCTGAAATCTGGCTGCCATGTAATCCAGCTAAAGAGAAGGGCGTTAGCCGTACGCTGTCCGATTGGAACGCGACAGTCCGGAATTGAGTCTAAAACCTGCGCCGCGCCGCTCCGTCTCGCAGAGGCAACGGAGCCAGAAAATGACCGGACATAATTAGCTTCCAGGGCTTTGGGTTGAACAAAACAACAAAAGAGAAAGGCGATAGAGGGGACTGCGACTGCTGCTCTGGCTGTCGTCGTGGAGAAGGTGGTAATGATAATTGGTATGCTATTACAGCAGGAGCTTGTGGTGTTTATGAGCCTGTTCCAGCCAGTACAGTGATGGGAGCTTAACCTCCTGGGCTGGAATCTGGGACAGGAACGGACGCTGCCATTGGCTGCGGACCGCAAAAACCAGCGATTTGTAATCCAGGCACAAGTATGCATTGCAATGTAAAACTCACTCTCTCCATTTAACATTTAACTTCATTCTCTCTCTCTCTCTCTCTCTCTCTCCCTCTCTCTCTTTCTCTCTCTCTCTCTCTCTCTCTCCCTCTCTCTCTTTCTCTCTCTCTCTCTCTCTCTCTCTCTCTCTCTCTCTCTCTCCCTCTCCCTCTCTCTCTCTCTCTCTCTCTCTCTCTCTCTCTCTCTCTCTCTCTCTTTCGCACCCTCTGGGGCATTTACAGACACATTCACATGCAAGGCTAAGACACCAGTGGCAGGAATGACAAAATGTCACAAACGGCATCGCCGTTATGATCACGGCTCCCGTCACATTATCATCGTCGCTGGCGACCGATCAGAGGTGGGGCCATTGCACTGAATAAAAGTCATTCATTTCTGTGGCTGATAATACCTGCTATTGTGCAGAGGTAATGTGGGGACCATAATGGACACCTTGCACTGCCTGATTGCAGCTGCACGTCTCCATGCTGCCGCAGGCTTGCCGCGCACTAAGTCCAGGGGCTCATCCGGCAAATCACATCACTCATGGCTCATTTCCATTCTGGAGTGGCCTGGACCCTCAGAGCGTGGCGAGCAAACGTGTTAATTCATCCTCTCTATCCCAGGCAGGCGATGGGGAGGAGGAAGGGAGGGCATGATATCCGAACGTGGGGTCACCCTCCATCTTAGAGCGTCGTTAGTGGCCGGTGACCAATCATAAGTAGGCCCGGTTGCAGACTTTGTGCTGGAGAGCGTAAGAGCTAAAACTGCATAATTGTCATGAAACCCAAAATAGTTTCCTTTTCAGCCACTGGGGAATGAATGGTATGATTCAGACAGTGTGTGTTTTGATCTCTAGATTTACTAGTCAATATCTCTCTTAGTAAGTTTTGTCAAAAATATGACTATTTTTCTTAACACATGTTGGATCAGTGCTTCCTGCTGGGCATCTCTGTTCTCTTGACAACAAAACAGCACTCTGAAAACAAGACCTTTACAAAAAATTATCATTACGCTGAACATTTGACACTGTTAGTGAGTCAAACGGAATTTTCCATGTGCATGTACTGTGCGTTGGTAATATACAGTATGATGAATTTTGAAATGGATTAAATTTGAGGTTTTGTTATCTTTAAAATTATGATGAAACATTTTCATTTTGTCCCAGCTTGATGTTTATGTTTATGTACTGTAGGTTTGCCTCACCTGCAGTGTATAGAATATACATGATCTCTCTCTAACTGCAGTGTATATATACATAATCTGGAGGCAGGGGACACTATGATGGCCCTCAGTAATCAATCATTTTAAACATTTTCACATCACAATATTCTGTTTAAGAGGGTTTATTCAATATTTTCTAATAAAACTAGATTTAATACTGAAAGTAATTAGAATGGTGGCTATAGAAACGAATGAAAAACTGGCAAGTGAAAAACAGTATGAACCTAGTGGCGCAGTTGTTCTAGATGTAATGTCAAGATCTAATGTCAGGTCAGTTAATTAGTATTTCACCATTTGGCTTGAAGGCTTTTTTGAAAAATATGACACCTCACGTTGGTTTAAAGGAAACAGATGATTTATTAATTATACCATATAGGTGAGTAACTGCAGTGTATTAGTGTATTGCAGTAAGAGAAGCAAAGTGCTTACACAGCTGATGAAGGACCTCTGTCCGAAACGTCCTGTTTCTCTGGAAACTTTGTGTACGTAATCACAATTTTGGATCTCTTTCTCTGTCTCTATGTGTGTGTGTGTGTGTGTGTGTGTGTGTGTGTGTGTGTGTGTGTGTGTGTGTGTGTTTGTGTGTGTATATATATATATATATATGTGTGTGTGTGTGTGTATATATATATTAATAACCTTCCTATTACATTTACAGTCCTGCTGAGAATTCCACTCTCCAGACACTAGGATGGTTAGCTGCTAAAGGTTTTCTCTTTCATTCTGGATGATGCTCTACCCTTTCACAGAGGATCCGTGATGCCCATCACCAGGGGCTAAAGGCCATTCCAGTTCAGAGCGGTGGACATTTTATCTGTACACGGCTCACCTATTATGACATTTCCTTGCCAGCTCATCGACACTGTGTGTTTTCTTACTTTGACACGAGCCCTAACAAAAACGTACCCCTGGTCACAAAGAAGCCTCCATAACGATCCTATAGTTCTGCAGTCAGTAAATACTTCTCATGCACCAGATCTGATCCGATTCTCATGGATTTCTTTTGCCTAGTCATGTTAGGTATGAGAAAATATAATCAGTCCCTCGTTTAGATTGCATCTGCACAAAATATTGTTAGTACACAGACCTACTGAGCGAGAACTACTGCAGAATCAACAAAGGACTTTTGTTGCGCCCTTGTGGAGCGTGGAAGGCATTGGTTGCTGATGTACGCAGCGTGCCTGGCCTGTGATTGAGGCAGGCGGAGAGGGCAGGAGCCGAGCTGCTCCCTGGCCTGCCCACGTGGGACAGGCTCCAGGCAGGCCCTGCTTTATTGCACTGCGCCTGGGGATTTTAGGATGGGGCTAAAACTCTGATGCAACACTCATTATCTCCAGCAGCTGCTACTGCTGTGTTGTCATCCATTCACCACGAGGGAAGCAGAGTGACCGGGGTGAGCAAAGCCCCCATTCACAATGCCTTGGCTGCGTGGGGGTCGGCAGAACGACTGATAGCAGGGGCGAGAGGTGCGAGGATAAATAAATAAATCACCGTCCAGCCTCGCGGGGTGCGTATTTCATTCAGTGGAAACTCAGCCCTGGCGATAAAGAGGCATGCTCACCAGCCCATGCACCCAAAGGCTGTGCTGTCGCGCCGCGAGGGGGGCCACACCCTCATTTGACCCTTGGCGTACGGGGGCCTACCTGGGAGTGCTTTTCCATGTACCGCCCCTGGGGGGTTGACCGGCCATGCTTCAAGGCGGAGTGGGAACAACGGAGACAGAAATAAAGGGGAGGTCCCTGTTGGAAGGCCCTCCTACGGCTCTGTCTTCCCTGGGCAATGATTTCATTCCAGCCAGGAGTGAGTGGCCTTCGCGATCCTCCACCTCGATGGAGACGAGTGAGTCACCATGCTCCTCTGATACTCGCGCACTGTTCACGCAGGCAGTGAGGAGCCAGAGGAGCACATGGCACTTGCATGCCCCCACCTTTTTGGAGGTCAAAGGGCGTGCACGTCAGCACAGATCACAGAATGCAGCAGCAGAAATGTCTTAATGGGGATTTTTTTTTCCTTAAAGGCAAAGTTAATGCTACATCTGCAATTCATGACATTCTGGGGAAAGAAATTATATTTGACATCGTGAAAAAGCGTAAGAGGCTCTGACAATATGCAGGTCAGTTGAACTCTTAGCTACTTTGGATGAACCAGTCTGTCACCATCTGCGTAGCTAATCTGAAATGTGCTTTATGTTAAATGCATTGATGAATCCTATTTTACACTTCTGTCTGTTGTAGTCAAGGGAGGCATTTGTAAAAAATGTGAACTTAAAGTCAACTTTAAAACTTGCCTTATTGCTGACAGAGTTTGGCATGAATGGCGTTATGTAATAACTGCAGTTCACAGTGGAGTCTGACTTAAATATAACCTTTAAAATCCAGAAATACTGACATGGTCTATATTGTCTTCTTTATTGTTTTACAATCTTCTAAATTCTCTTATTGGCTACTGTTCCCTCTAATTGCATACAGCAAAACTGCCTCCAGTTCCTTCCAGAATTATTGTCAGCCTATGTAAAGATAAACAACAAAGCTAATTGTATAATTAAAACCAAACCGTTTAGTGAATTATTCAAATGGAAAAAAAACCTACTTAGGTTTCAGTGGTTTCACCGGGGTGTCGTGAAACACCCTGTCAACATGGCCAAGAACACACAAACAGTAGGAGACTAAAGGCTGTTGACCTTCAGAAATGAGAGAACACTTTACACGTGGAAATGCTCAGTTGCACTATTAGGGCATTAATTAAGAAGCTTCAACCAAAATAACCAAAGCTGTGCAGAAGTTGCCATATGTTTTACCCAGCCACAGCGAGGCACAGGGTTCATCAGCCACTGTCACAGAGGTTGAGGCGTGTTTGGCATGATTGCAGAAGACTCAGTGCCGTCATCTTGGCTAAGGGTTCAATGTTTTTGAGAATGAAAAAAACTGTTTATTGTTTTAATAAGACTTTTTGTCTTTGAATAAGTTTACCTTGCTAAAAGAAACAACCTCTTCCTGTGTTATTTTCAGTGCCAGATCAAACTGATAAATAGCATGTTTTTTTCAAAGCTTCCCATAGCTCATGTTTACAGATGAGGACAATAATAAAAGATGTTGTACATGGAAGAAGCACCTTTTAAAGTCAAGCTACATTGTCAGCTGCGCAAAGCCACGTTAGGGACATTTATGTAAATAGCACTTAGTAAAGATGTGGTGTGTGCTTTGGAGCTGGGATGACACCCAGAGTGAAGAGAAAGTTGGCGATACAGTAATCAAATCATCAGTAATTTGGCCTGAATTAAACTATTTTGTGACATGGCTGGCAACATATTTCATCCCACAAAAACAACAAATGAAAAGCATTTTAGCCTGCCAGAATAGTTGCATGATAAACTGCTGGACTCTACCAGCCAAATCCTCTAGTCGATTACAAAACAGTGCTGTATGTGATTGATTTATTCTTTTTAAATCAAAAGGTTACAATGCGATTTTCTAATGGCCTGGTCAATTTGGAGGAGTGAAGGCCCATTAGTTTCTAAAATAGTGGCATGTGAGATCAGTGGTCAAATCCTCCAGCCTATAAGGAACCTGGGCTGTGACATTCTGATTAGAGCAGCATGTTTGCGAAAGCACAGGCTCTCTTGTTTCATCTCATTCCCGCCGGTCTGACAGGAGATCCGAGCGTAAGCTCAGGTGCTAATGCACGGGATGATCTTAATGCCATTAAAAAGGTTACGTAATCGCCGAGTGGGATAGAGTGGGATAACTTCTCTCTCTTGTGTTCTTACACAGTAGAGTCCCTCAGGCAAAGAAAGGAGACAGCCACTATGACAGACCAGTCAGCTGGTCTGTGCGTTTGTGTGTGTATGTGTCTGTGTTTGTATGTCCAGGCACAAACCTTGATAGATGGACCCGATGGCGTCTTAGAAAGAAATATTTGACTTTATTTCCAATATGAATAAGTGAGACAAGGAGCACTTGTTGGAGGTAGTGGGGGCTGCATTTGTGAGGGGAGCTCTATGGCTTCTTGCTGGGTGTACTATGTGTAAATAAGCAGTTGTAGCTTTTAAACTGTCTGCAAAGGTACTTATGGCTTTAGAGTGCATTTTCACCTAATTACCAGCAAACAGTCAAACAGACAAGCCTTAATTTGAGTTCTTCATAAGACACTGCATAACTGCAAACCTATGGCTCTCAATAAAACATGCACACACACACACACATGCACACACACACACACACACACACACACACACACACTTATGTACCCATATTCAGGCTCATTTTTAATGAATTGCCTAGCTTCAAGTACATGTGTTCTCCTCAATGTTCCTCAATGAAACAGCAATTACTGTCAGCACAGAGAAAGAGAGAGATAGTCCTCAGGCCTGGCCACACTGCCCTTTAATCTCCCATCTGCCTGCATGTGATCTATAATTTAATATCTGAGAGAGGGGATGGGCCAGGAGGAGATGATATTCTCTAAAAAAATCTATAGTCCCATCTGAAATGAACTGTGTATTCGCCATTGCATCATTCAGCTTCTGCTCAGAGCTAGCCTTAACGGTCCAACACCTCTGCCTCCTGTTGTCACTCTTGATGTAGAATATATGCTAGAGGTGACTGAGATTTGGATATTTTAAGTTTAAGAAGCATTTCTTAAAATTCCAGGGCTGTTTATGTCACAGGAGGCCAGTCAGTCGAATTCTGGGGACATAAAGATTAGCTTTAAAGCTGAAGCCAAAAGCTGTGGCACGGATTTTAAATACTTTCATAATGGTTCAGTGTGAGTTCATAAACTGTCATGAAATGAGACTCCACCAAGGTTGTGCTCCTCTGTGGTTGCTCGACACACACTTCGTCACGCCGCTCTGAAAGTCAATGTGAAGCAATCAGAAAGTGTCACGGTATGCGTTTCCCTGCGGAAAGTCTTAAATGAGCGGTCTCAAGTAAAGGAGAAGGGTTCATCTGTCACTTATGCAGAAAGGTCGGACAGGAGTCCCCTGCACTCCCACCCCCTGCACAGGAGGGACGGTGGGGGGGTGTGAGGCCAGTCTCACCCCACACTTTAAAGTAGAGCATTTGTTTCCCTTTTTTCCAGTATTCTTGCATGGAACAGCAAGGGTTGAAAAGACTTCTGGGAGCATGGAGGGTAGATGGTGGTTGGAGTAGCAGTGTTGGCGCCCTCTGCCACCCGGTACAAGCAGAGGCAGGCTGAGGCACCTCAGGCAGTGGTTCAGGGAGGTGGTGGAACAGGGTGTTAGTGCAGGGCCGTGATGGTGGTGGGCCAGTGTGGATGTGTGTCAGATAGGTTCCTGGCTACCCTCCAGGCCGGCCAGCAGTGAATGTATCGGCGAGTGGGCTGGTCATAAATTTGGCCTGTGTACACAAAGGCTTCTGTAACTGACTGAGCATGAAGTGTGAGTATTAATAATCAGTCCACCTGAACCAAGTGTTCCTCCCGCCAACGCACACACACACACACACGCGCGCACACACACACACACACACACACACACACACACACACACACACACACACACACACACACACACGTATGCAAGTGCACAAACAGTTTGCATATATCATGTATTCTTACCCACATTCAGAGCATATGGACACCTGTATTTACTAATGAAGTTTGGGTTAACAGAGAACAGGAACAGTGTCTTAAAAGCCCTAAAAAAAGCTGAATTTTGCAGTTTTGCATGGCTGTTATCTCCAAAAGAGCATAGAGGTCAAAACTGTTCCCGCTACCAGCGAGATCACAAATATCAGTGACTGTGAACTGATGTAACTGAACCACATGTGCACTGAATTAACATTTCATTCTTCCCTTTCTCACAATAAAAACAGGAACCAGCAGGCTTCAAAACACACACACACCCAGATGCATGCGCACAGTGAGCTACAGAATCATGAAAAAGGCAGTCAAACCCCCAATCCCCTCTCTGAAGGAACTTTCAAGGTGAATTGCTCTCCCATTTGGCAGACAGAGCCCGGCCATCTCATACATTGTTAAGCTGGCTTGAGGTGAGTAAATTGGTGAGTAGACTCATTACCTACTGTGCAAAGTTGCCTGGAGCAAGCTGTAAACATTACTCACATGTGCTCATGTACTGCCATACGCATATGAAGATTTTCATTTACCAAAAACATTCCTTGATACGTATTATCCAATGATACGTTGCACATTGGATTTTCCACAGTTCCATCCATTGGTATTCTGTGCAGTCCTTCTGCTGTCTGTGTGCGTGTGTGTGTGTGTGTGTGTGTGTGTGTGTGTTGGCATGTGTGTGTCTAGGAGAGGCAAACACAGTGAGAAACAGAGAGAGAAATGCAGAGAGGGAGTAAGAAATATCTTTATTGTTAGGCTCTTAATGCCTGTGGCTCTATCAGAGCATTCCAAATGACAGCATCATTAATTAGTGTTCAAGGCTTCCTCACTTTATACATGAGAATCAATTTTTATTGTACTCTTACATAATGGTTATTATAAACGGAACGTTCCTGTGGGCGATGCAGGCCTCCATCTGTTGGAGGTGCGCTTCTTTAGCTGTGCAGCCACCAAGCTCCATCTCATTAAGGCACAGTGAGCCGATCAGGCATGAACTCCGCCTTTCTCATGCAATCAATCTCTTTCATCCCCTTTGAAAGCACAGCCTTCAGACACTGCTCAGTGGCTCTCCCCAGACCGCTGCTAGCAGGATCAGAATCCGTCTCCCAGGTGGGTGCAGATATCAGAGTGCGCCAATGCTCACCCATGTGGCAGTCAATGTGGAACTGACGGGGAGAGCGATCGCGCTAGCCTCGTCGGAATATAAGGAGCCGGGATGGCTGCTTTCGTAAGAGGAGAGGGAGATGAGGAGCTGCCCGCCCCGGTGAAGAGTGCGGGAGTCAGTGTGAGGGAGGCAGGACCAGGGCGTGCTATGTTTCTGTGTGCCATGACGTTAGAGAACAACGGTGCCTCAACCCGCTGCAGGATAACGATCTTCAGTGGTGCGAGGCTTGCGCCAGCGCTAAGTTTCAGGTTTGCCCAGAGATAGCATGGAGATATCTGCTCGGCAGAGCTGACCTGCCGGTCAGGGCTATTAAATTATACAGCTGTACTGTGAATTAGGCTACCACCATTGGCTTGTACCAGATAGCAATAATTAGCCAGAACTGATTAGATCTGTATTAAACAGCAATAGTCATAGGTGTGGACATTCCAAATGGGTTTGGAGCTTATAAAGTACAAAAGGTGCTGGGTGGAATTCATCCTTGTTCCCCGACCAAGCTAACCTGCACGCATGCGCACGCCACAAGGTCAGAACTTCAGAGACACACACTTCCAGAGAGGCGCGCATAGAAACGTACGCCCACGCGGTGACCTTCCTCTCTATTGATGCTTCCGCGCACCCAGCTGCGTGCTTCGGCTTCTTTATTTATCTGACGGTTCCAGCTCGCGCGCGCATGGAATCTTTGCTTCAGACCAGGACAAAGCCGCACTGTGCTCCTGCTCGCCGCTGCTATGGCTGTCCGGGCGCACAGCTGTTCTTCTGCCTGGGAAAGAAATTCAGGCCCACTCCCTCAGTGTGCCGGGGAGGTCCGAAGAGGCCCGGAGAGACCCGGAGAGGTCCGCCGCACGGGCAGCATATCGATAGTGTTCTCATGATGGCACGGGTGCCGTTCGTGTTTATGAAGAGCTCGATCCAGCCTAAGAGCACAGGGCCAGGTTTTTTTGAACACACACATATATGTATAATTGAGCCACGTTAATATTTTACATCTTCTTGGAAGAATCTCAAATGGAATCGGGCCCTGCCAGTGACAGTCTTATTAAATTGAAAATGTCTTTTAAAGTCACGACTGTTTGCTGGTGGACGGTGATTTGACAGTGTGCCATCACTGTCAAATAATTGTAATTTTGACAGTCAAAATGCTTTCGCACCTTTTTTTTAAATTTTTTTTTAACATTTTTACATTTACCACCAAGCATGGTTTCAAAGCCAAGCAAGACGAGGACGCATGCTGCTAGGCTCCGTTGCCATGCAGAGCCTGCTTGTCGTCAAGCAACAGCGTGTTCTGGCACTGACATGTTGAATGGCACCACAGTGGAGGAAATTAAGACTCATTTTGCCCAAATGATATGTCCTCCATTACTCACACCAGTCATTTCCCAAAGTGCTGCAAGAATTTCAGATGATTACAGCATCTCTGTGCAAGCAAAAGCATGAAAGGGGAAAAAAAAAGGTCTGATTGCAGCCTCAGATTACATTAGATAATAGTGGTCTCATTAGATAATGATGACTATAATACGGGTATGGAATGACTGCCAGTGATGGAATGTAGTCTTTATATCACTTACATGCATGTAAACCATCGAAAGGGTCGAGCTCAGATGAGCTGCGTGTTATTTCACACTTGTTTTATGTTGGGACAGAAATAAGTGCTATCTATGATTATAGATATATAGGTGTGAGACGTGGTAGCATCCTGTCAGACTAAAATGTGTTTTCATACCTTTCAAGTTGTAAGTCCTGTTTCCCAGCTAAGTGGTATCATGGAAGGACTATTTCTCTGTCAAGCAGTGTTCTGAAAAACAGGTCAGGAAATTTATTTTATCCTAATTTGTTAAACTGTTTTCATGTCTTACCTTTAGGTAGTGTTTGGCTGATGACAAGCCACAAAGATTCCCAAGGACCCAAAACTGATTACAATTCCACCAAACCAAAAACTTAATTAATGAATTTATTTATTTTAGTGAAGTATTCACATATCTTTAACTGAGTGGAACTTATTACAACTATCACAGTTGACTAAGAGATTGCATTGTTGACTAACACATTTGCTGACAGCCCCTTGTTTTTTTTGTGGGTTTTTTTTTTTACTGTGCTGTCTTTTTCCCCAACAAGATTGTATCGCGGCACTATTTCAGATGAATAATTTACTCCTCCAGCTGTTACCGAAGTGAATCCCACCCAGACGTCCGCTGTGTTGTCCGTAGAGTCCCTGGCATTTCCGGCATCCTTCCTTAGACACAGCAGCCTAGAGACAAGACAGGACCCGCTTCTTTTAACTCACCCTGGCAGTGTCTTTTCATACTTTTCCACCAAGTGTTTACTAAATCACCTGCTCACTGTTCTCACCACTTTGACTAGCCAGTTAGCCATTTTGTAAGCAAGAAGTGGCACGATATCAATGTCTTATTATGTCTCTCGAACGCATGATTTGCACATTTCTGAGTGTTTTAAAGCCCTTTCTACTCCTTCCCCAGTGTAACGTCTAACTCTCCGCTGTTTGTAACTTAAGGCTCCAGTGTTGCCTCATTTAAGACATCCGTGACGTGTTTGCAGAATTAGCACAGCGCCTGCGTTCTGTACCTCTGTGGTTTAAGATAATAAGAGGTCCCCTTGCTTCCATTAAACACCGCAGCTCAGTCGTGCTCGTTCTGTTAGGTGCGTCAGGTGTCTGGCTACCTCGCAGCCATTACTGGGAGATGTCTCTGTCGAGGACATCCGCACAGCTGCTCCCCACACGTTTGCGGATAGATATTACCGGACAGTCTGTGGTGCGTTAAGAGTTTTTTGAAGCCTTTGAGCTGTTACTCACAGTCCAGCAGTTTCTGGCTTGGCAGTGTAGCGGTTTACTGTTCTCACATGCCAGAGCCTTTTTTTAATATTGCCATCTGTTTTTCAGAGGTGTGCTGGACAGGACTCTAAGGGAGAACAAATAGTTTTGCATGAAGCCCGGTCTCTCAAGGGATGACTGTTAGTCTGTTTGAAAAATCCACAGTCTTGAGCTCGCAATACTTAGATCAGTTTTGCTTGTATATTTTCTGGTTAAGCACTGCGGTCTACAGCGGATCAAGTTAAACACAATATTTCCTCGTATCTTCCCACAAAATGCTTTTACTTTTGTCCTTCTGATGACTGTGCTTTCATACAGAACTATTGCTTTACTGCAAGACTTTCATGTTGCTATGCCATCTGAGGTCTCTCATGCCTCTTTTAACCTTGCTTGTGTGCTTGAATCGATAACTGACTTGAACTAGAGTCTGTCAGCAGATACAACAGGAGGTTCCAAAGAGACACAATTCAGTGCAGGACTGGGACTCAGAGGGTGTGGCTGTTAGCCAGGAAGGCCTGTTAAGCCAAAAGAGAGCTTCTTTCTTTCTTAAAAAAAAAAAGTATTTATTTAATTTATTTTTTTTACCAAGAACAGAAACCACAGCACTATCTGTCCTGCTTGTTTGTTCCAGGTTCTTGGTTGTAGGAGTAAGAGCTGCAGGTAATTATATGTGTCATTACTTGAATAGATGTGAGAGGGTAATTATTGTGTCCATTCACCGAAATTGAGAGCTAGAGTACTTGGTCGAATGTTGGAGACCATTTTTCATGTGCTTGAGATAGCAGTGTTAAAACCATGTATTTGTGAGACGTGCTGTGGGAAGATAATTGTGTGCCTCTGAGATGAGGAGAGACCATGGAAAATTCACATTTGGCTGCAACATATCTTGCTCCTTACAGACTCTGTTGACCGCAGCGTGTCTTAAAGAATGGCTAGTTGTCCATAGTTCCTATTCTGTGTTAATCTTGGACTAAATTGTGCAACTGCTGCTTCTTAAAATGAACATGACACACAATAGTTCTAATTCGCATTCATAAAGACACCCCACACTTCAGCAGGATAATGAGCCGGACTGACAGTAATGGTGTGTGGAACTGCAACGAGAGGTGTCTCTTCCTGTCCCTCTCTGCTGTCTCCGGACCGTCCTCCCACTCTCCATCTCAGGAGTTCATTCTTTCCATCTTGGAGTGCTGCACTGGTGTGTTATTCCTGCTGCCGCGGCTTCTCTGCGGCCTCGAGATTGAGCCGTGACAGGTGATGAACAGCACTGTGTTGAGGGCTGTCAGCTGGCCTATGTGGCTGTGTGGTTGTGCGAAAGCAGCAGGAGGATGTGTCCGCACCCCCCGGTCACCCTGACCTCCACCGGCTCACTGCCTGCCTGGGCCTCAAACCTCCCTGGGCTTCTGTCCCGGGCAGGACTGTGCAGAATTCATCCAGCCGGGCTGTGGCTATGCTGCCACCCGGAGAGAGGCAGGGAGAGAGTGAGCAGAAGGGAGAAAGTGTGTGTGTGTGTGTGTGTGTGTGTGTGTGTGTCTGGGAGATACAGACGAGGAAGAGAGAAAGCAGGAGGTGCGTGATGAAACAGAAAGGGAGAGAGAGAGAATGAGTGATAGAGTGAGCTCCGGGGATCAAAGATTAAATCTGTGGCCTTGGAGAGGAGGCTTGGGTAAGCCCTGCCAACTGCCGCAAATACAGCCGCAGAGGGAGGAATCCATTTTTATGGCAGTAAGAGGCAGGGCCAGATGCCCCATCTCCCCTCGGTTTGTCAGGGAAGCAGCTCGACCCCGGTGACAGATAGTCCCAAGTGGATATCCGGATGTGATCCTGCGCTGGTGTTGAGCTCTTTTACAGGATGCGGTGAAGCCTGAACCACGCCCCTTCCCCTCCAAAGCGCTGGCCTGTATCTAGAAGGGGGGTGTGGGCGGGGCCGAGCGTCTGGTGCCGTCGGCGCGGAGATCTTGTAATCTGGTTAAGTATCTCAAGAGCGCTCATTCAGCAGGCAGCGGTGTCAACCACTGGAGTGCTTAGCTGTGCGTGAATATGAGGGGGGAAGACGGGATCAGCCCTCATCCGGAGGATTAACGTGGTCTGTGGCCAGGAGTCATGTTTTAGTCACATCGGCAGCCTGCATGGCTGCCTGGCCTTTGCTGATGGCATATTCGACACAGCACTTTCTCTCGCCTTCTGACCTGTGCTAAATTAAGTCTGTTACTCAGGCTACAGTTATTAATGGCTCCTCCTGTTCCCATTGGGAGCCACCTCTCTCTCTCTCTCTCTCTCTCTCTCCCCCTCTCCCACTCCCTCCAACTCTCCTGCTCTCCATATCTTGCTTTTCCTCTTTCCTTCCCTCCCTTTCTCTATCTCATTGTCTCTCTGTCTCTGTCTCTCTCTCTCTCTCTCTCTCTCCCCCCCACTCATCTGTCCCCATTTGCTGTGTATTAGCGCTGGCCGCATGTCAAGCTGGATGTTCTGGGGAAGTAGTCTGGAATAAGAACCCTGTGCAGTAGAGAGGTGTCAGCAACGCAGTCACACGGGTGTTTAGGAAGCTGTCCCATATTCTGAGTTGACATCACAGAAGCAGGCACAGGTTATGATATATCTGGCATATGCTAAGTACAGTAATGGCATGTAACCGTGTGCTTGTCTGAGTCCTCATCCAAAGTGGAGATCCATACCACTCCATCGGATTGCCATGAGAAGAGCGCTGCAGAGTGCCTTCACACAGCTGCTGAACTTCATGCGGTTTTCGAGTAGACTCAGTTTGCCAAGTACTGTGCAAGCCCATAATCATTACTCAATTATACACTTGAACCGGAGCGTCATGGTTTTAAAGCTGAATGTGTGAGTGTAGCGGTGCACCTTACAGACCCGGCGACAAATGCTCTGTTACAGAGGCTGGCTGTTTTGTTTCCCATACGCTTCATTTATTTAGCAGACAAGTTTATTCGCCACTAATTACGCTCTTGTTAAGGCTGAAACGTCCGACTGCACTTCTTGCAACCCAAAGCCTTTATTCTGGGTCCCTCTGACATGCACTTTCCAGGGAGAGCCTCACAGATAGAAGTTCCTCTCTGTGCACTCAGGGTGTGTGTGCTTGTGTGTACGAATGTGCTTGTGTGTGTATGTGTGTGAGAAAAATTGTCTGAGCTATTGTCTGGGTGGCCTTGTGTGTGTATGTCTATTCATTTAGACAAAATAGAAAAGTTGTTGGAATGCATTTTGAGTAAGAGAGATGAAAAATAAAACACCCCTATAAACCAGTTAAATCACTCGTGTGTGTGTGTTTGTGTGTGTGTGTGTGTGTGTGCGTATGTGTGTGCGTATGTGTGCGTGTGTGTGTGTGCGTGTGCGTGCGTGTGTGTGTGCGTGTGCGTGTGCGTGTGCGTGTGTGTGTGTGCGTGCGTGTGCGTGTTTGTGCGTGCGTGTGCGTGCGTGCGTGTGCGTGTGTGTGTGTGTGTGTGCGTGTGTATATGTGCGTGCGTGCGTGTGTGTGTGAGCGCGCGCACGCGTGTGTGTGTGTGAGCGCGCGTGTGTGTGTGTGTGTCTGTGTGTGTGTGTATGTGTGTGTGTGTGTGTGTGTGTGTGTGTGTGTGTGTGTCTGTCTCTTGTCACCCTGGTGCAGGTTGAGCAGTGCTGTTCTAACTCAGTGTTCAGAGGAACACCAAATCCTTGTAGTCTGTCACTGCGTCTCGGTCTCACAATCTCTCCTCTCCAAATAGCTTTCTAAGCATTTTTTTTTCTTTTTTTGCATCTTTGCTGGGAGCAAGGTAAAACCTCGTCCTATCTCCTGCTGGTTTACTTTACATCTCATCCCGCTACTCACTGGCGGCAGGCAATGTGTCAGTGATATTATCTTTCTAACGAGTCGAAGGTCATCTGACGCGCCTTGGGATTGTGTGTGAGAGGCCCGCTGCAGAGGACGACTCCCCTGCCCCTGTGGCGTCTGCGCTCCTTGTTGAAATGCACGGCGCGGTGCTGTTCTCGCCCCGCAGCACTGATAAATTTTCCCCCGTGACACTCGCAGAAATCTGCCATCGATCTCGGCGTCAATCCCCAGTATCTGTCAGCCTTAGGGAGCAGTATGGCTGCATTCTCCTCACATCAGTCAGCCAAGGGCCACATCTGCCTTCTAACGCCACCGGCCAGCCACAGGGAGGGACGCACCCAGACACACGAGACATTTACTTATTCCCTTTCTAAATTCTGTGCAATTATGGATTTATTTGTAGCCCACTTGTCTTTTAAGTAGCAGTGGTGGCCACTGTAACGGGACGTAGGCTGAAGGAAACAGGAAGTGAGGTGAGAGGAAGTGAGGTGGAACATCAAAGGAAAAGTGTAATGGTAATGACACAAAACACTCAGGGGCAAAACTCAAGCAAACATGCACTCCCACTCAGTCCTCTTTCATTTCACACCCTCTCTACACTCCGGTCACTCGCGAAACACCTAAAGTGCACGCGCACACACACACACACACACGCACATAAACAGACTCTGAATACCACACATGGAGTGGCACTCTGCCTCTAGAACAATGCCGCTGTGCCTCCCAGACAGTAATATTCTCCAAAGAGCTCTCTCATGGCTTTTCTATTCGGTCATTGAACTCTGAGAGTCGAAGAAGAAATTGCTGTGAGAGCGGAACACGCGAGGGGGCCTGTGTCAAACGAGCCTCAACACTGGCAACAGATAATGAGCTATATAATGGAAAATATATGTGGCATCTCCCACATCTGTATGCTGAGGACACGAGTAAAAAAGGATGCAATATTCCTCGATATACCGCGTGCTTTCTAAGAATGGCATGTCTCTCTTTCTCCCGTTTCGGATTTCCAGCGCCAAACGAAGTGTGAGCTCCCCGGTGCACGGTCTCCCGTGTCCGACGATTCGCCGGCACCAGTGTGGCAACGCGAGGAAAGCACAGGGCAACCCAAGTGAACAGCTGCACAAACAGCAAACACTCTAAATATGACATTTATGTCAAGAGTCTCTTAAATGTGTTTGTCACCAGTCGAAGCAACAATGGCAAGTCCAGTTGGATCAGTCCACTTCAGACTGACGAGTGACTCTGCTGGCAGGAAGCACACACTAGGCAGTGGTACACTTCCTTCCTTGTCAGCATGACTGGGGTGGCCGAATAATGTAGAACTAAAGGGCTCTTAATGGCTACGGCTCAGGGGGGGGCGTGACTACGTGCGTATATGTGTGTGCATGTGCGCCTTTACATGGTTGTGCAGTGAGTCGGTCCCTTGAGTCGGTACCATGTACAAGAGACAAGATTCTCCCCACTTTATAGCCTCAGGGCACATATGTGTTTGAAGCTCCAAGTGGCAGCATTGTGTGTATGATTTCCTCTGTGTGTGTGTGTGTGTGTGTGTGTGTGTGTCAGTCTGTGTGTGTGTCTGTGTGTGTGTGTGTGTGTGTGTGTCTGTGTGTTTGTGTGGGTGTGTGTCTGTGTGTGCATGTGTCTGTGTGTGCGTGTGTGTGTGTGTGTGTGTGTGTGTGTGCGTGTGTGCGTATCAGTCTGTGTGTGCGTGTGTGTGTGTGTGTGTGTGTGTGTGCGTGTGTGCGTATCAGTCTGTGTGTGTGTGTGTGTGTGCGTGTGTGTGTGTGTGTGTGTGTGTGTGTCTGTGTGTGCGTATCAGTCTGTGTGTGTGTGTGTGTGTGTGTGTGTGTGTGTGCGTGTGTGCGTATCAGTCTGTGTGTGTGTGTGTGTGTGTCTGTGTGTTTGTGTGGGTGTGTGTCTGTGTGTGCGTGTGTGTGTGTGTGTCTGTGTGTGCGTATCAGTCTGTGTGTGTGTGTATGTGTGTGTGTGTGTGTGTGTGTGTCTATGCACTTTGGATGATTTGTGCATACAGACATATGTCACCTCAGTGTGAATGTATCTGACTCCCTTACTCTTGGCATGTGTGCTTTCTGCCAGATGCAGCAGAAACCCTCAGAGCTTTTCTTCATCTTTCTCTCTCCTGCTATTAGTTTCTTCTGCATTTTCCACCTCGTCTACCATTCGGGCTGAACCCTCCTTCTGCTTACATTACTGTAATGATGGAATGTGTTGGAAGTGTGCAGAGCATGTCAGGTGAATTTGGCAGCCCATCATCACTAGATATCCTCAGAGCACAACTTCCGCTGAGAAAATGATCATGGCATTCGAAGCCATTAGCAATTAGTCATATGCTTTGTAATTCTTTTCGGTTCATGTTATTTTTACCCAGCTGGGACATTTGCATGCTAATGCTGTTGAAATGTGAGTGTCTGCCTTATTCAAAGCTGAAAACAAAGGCAGAAACATAAATCTGTCTTTATTATTAACAATATGTCAAACTCACTCCCTTGCTGCTGGTCGCTTGCCTCACCATCATTACATAAATCATTTCATAAAGCATCCAGCCCGAGGTGCTCTTCATCCCTGGCTTACGACCAATCCCCTCGCTCGTGAGCGCTCCCCAAAGCTCCTCAGCTCAGCAAGGCTGGGAGACAAAACACACCTGCATTCGAGCTCGACGCAGCTCTTTGCCATGGCAACGGCTCCCCGCTACGATCCAGCCTGAAAATCGTATTCATTATGGTAATAAATCTGAATAATTCAGCAACACCAGGATGGCTTTTCACGGCATTATCGTGTTAGTGGAAACGCGGCCTTTTTCCAGCGTGTGATCGCGTGTTATGATTTTCACATCGTCTAATCATGAGCATCACACGGCACTATTTACATTAAGTAACAGAAAAGCCTCGCGAAGGTATCAGCACCAGCGAGCCAAGCACTAGTCCAGGAGTGTTCCTGGATGCCACGGCTGCCGCCTCCGTCCTCCGGCTTCTCCAGGAACAGACCTCCCCCAGGACTGACAAGGCAGTGGGAGTGCTCCTAATCCCCTCTGTCAGAAGCGATAGCAGAGCTTTGTCTAAAGCAAGTTGACACGTCTATAAAGGCCACGCCATTCCTGTCAATTTCAGAGTTTACATAAAGTGAGATAAAGAGAAATGGGGGATGATTGGGGAATACGACAGAGGCCTGAGGGCTGTATAGTGAGTGTGAAGGCACGCGTGCAGATCTGCTAGGATTAGAGCAACTTCACCCAGAGGCCTGGGCTCCTCCAGCTGATGGAGATTCAGCATATTCAGTTTACATGGCACCATTTTGCATCACACCACACTATACTGCACTGCTCCACATCATAATACACCACAGCGCATCACATCATACTACACCACACCACATCACATCATACTACACCATAATACAACACACCACATCACATCATACTACACCATACTACACCACACCACATCACATCATACTACACCACACCACACCACACCACACCACACCACATCATACTACACCATACTACACCACACCACATCACATCATACTACACCACACCACACCACATCACATCATACTACACCATACTACACCACACCACACCACATCATACTACACCACACCACACCACATCATACTACACCATACTACACCACACCACATCACATCATACTACACCACACCACACCACACCACACCACACCACATCATACTACACCATACTACACCACACCACATCACATCATACTACACCACACCACACCACACCACATCACATCATACTACACCATACTACACCACACCACACCACATCATACTACACCATACTACACCACACCACATCACATCATACTACACCATACTACACCACACCACATCACATCATACTACACCACACCGCATCACACCATACTACACCACACCACATCACATCATACTACACCATAATACAACACACCACATCACATCATACTACACCATACTACACCACACCACATCACATCATACTACACCATACTACACCACACCACATCACATCATACTACACCATACTACACCACACCACATCACATCATACTACACCATACTACACCACACCACACCACATCATACTACACCATACTACACCACACCACATCACATCATACTACACCATACTACACCACATCATACTACATCATACTACACCACACCACATCACATCATACTACACCACACCGCATCACATCATACCACACCATAATACAATACACCACATCACACCATAATACACCACACCACATCATACTACACCATACTACACCACACCACATCACATCATACTACACCACACCACATCACATCATACCACACAGCACTTCACCACATCACACTGCCCAACACTGCACTACACCACACTACACAACACCACATCAACCGCATCACCTTGTACCTCACTGCATTGCATTACATCACATCACATCATACTACATCACAGGAAGCACCACACCGCATCACAGTGCATCATATCACACTGGCATGTTGGTAACAAATGGCTTGCAGAACACTGGGTCCAACTAAGCTCCTGAAATAGTTCTGTTCCGTTGCCATTTATTTTCCAATGCAAAAGCAATCAATGAATGTTTATGGATTACTATGAGTGGTATTATATGGCTGTATATTGTATTGGGGATAGATTTTATTAGATCCTTGTCAAAGTCCCAAGTCAGTATTGTTTCTCCTCACTGCTCAGAAGCAACTCCTTTAGAGCCGTTTGCTTCTGCCTGTAGTCACACACTCGGGTAACCCGGTAAAGAAATGCAAATGCCTTTTGGCCTAGGGAGGTATATGAAGGAGGTGAAGGAGAAGACAAACATGACATGCTGGGATATTGGTGGTTTTGAAAACCAGCTTCCAGATGCTAATTGGAATTTCAGCCCAAGCCAACAGAACAATGATTAATGATGATTATTTCAGTATTCAGCACACTCTGCTGATCGAGCTTGAGTCCACAAGAGTAACCCTGTGCATTGGAGAGAGAGAGAGAGAGAGAGAGAGAGAGAGAGAGAGAGAGAGACAGTCAGGTGAAAGAGCCTGCCTGAACTGGCTATAAGTCATAAGCCACCCGTTGCTCTGCATCTGCAGTGCGTGTGCGTGCATATGTGTGTGCTGGCTGCATAATGCTGCATCTCCCGGTCCGAGGGCTGAGCCGTCTGCTGGCCCTGGGGGAGCTGGAGGAGGTGTGGCTCTCAGGGAGGCAGGCCGATTAGCCTGCTCCACAGCCTGCTCCTGCTCACAGCCTGTCACCTCCCATTTCCAAGCCCGATGCAGGGAGCACAAGGGCAGGCAGAGGTGGTGCGGGAAATAGATTGAGAGCCTCTCACCTTCCAGCTCCGGCTCCGGCGACTTGGCAGGATTCATTTTCACTTTTATTTCTAAACCCCCCCCACCCAACCCCACACCCTCCCACTCACCCTCACTCCCCCCCCCACACACACACATACACACACACACACACACACACACACACACACACACACACACACACACACACACACACACACACACGTGTGTGTGCTGCCCGTGTTGCCGTGCCCTTAACTCACAACTGCTGTCCCCCTCGGACATCGTGCCTCAGCCAGAGAACATAGAGCAGGATGCTTAACCAAGCACTAAAGAGGAGCTGTTTTATACCTGGGAAGGTAGCTGCTTTACACCTGCAGTTGTTTGGCCAAAAGGAAGTTGAGCTAAAAACCATCCATCCTTCCCTGCTTGTCTTGATTTTTCCTTCCGTCTGCCTACTTAATATTTACTAGAGACGCGGGTGCAACTGAAGCAGACCGTGGCAGCCTGGGTTTCCGCATACAGAAATGGACACTAACTTACTCCAAGCAAAAATAGGCTGGCCAACCACCTGATCATTCCTTTGAATGGAGGCCCAGGTGCTGTAATGTATGCTTATGCGATAAGCCCTGGATGAGGCTCACAGCTTTGGCCACATCTGCCCTTGATTGCCATGAAATATTTTCAGCTTGTTAGTGTTATGAGAGACAGGTCTGCAGGGCTGCACTGGAGGGTCTGCTTGGAGTGAAAGGGTACCGACTTGCAGAAAGTGTTTTTATTTTAATCCAAGTGGGCCTTGAAGGGTGATTAGGGTTTAGTTTTGCATAATATTCCTGGACAGGTCATGAGTGGTCTGCTCAGATGTAGTCTTGACTCTAATTGACAGACTATCTGGCTGAGCAATCGCGCTCCTCTAATTTATTAAAGTGGTTAGGAAGTCACTTGTGTCGTGCGGAGAACAGTAGTCATTTTTCACCTATTGGTCTGCTATGAAACGCCATCAACTCGTTGCTGCCTGTCTTTCTCTTCCTTCCTCGCTTACACTTCAACACACAAATCTCGTCCTCGCACCATATCTTAGCACTTCCCACACAATAAAGTATCAACTGAGGTCTTTTTTTTCTCCCTGGCCCCAAAAATAGCTCTTCAGCAGTAAGTGCAGTTTTCTCTCATTTCAGTATGCCTGCGTAGCAAACATCAGGTAAACCGATTGGCTGAGACAGCTTCTGGTAGCAGTCTGGGAGTGCTTGGTTTGATTGGCGCATAGCCAAGGGCAATAAACACAATCTGGTGTGACATAAAAGCCCCAAGCACACTCATAGCAGGGTCTGAATATCAGCTGTCATGCAACTAAGTGTATACAAACACATGCAGAACACTGGAACAACCCCAGAAAAAGTTCCGGACTGGGTTGCAGGCCAAGTGGTTGCAATGCGCACAGACCTCCAGATGAAGTGGAGCACTGCGACCACAGCAGAGGTTTAGGGGTTGTATCGGCTTATTTCTGAATCTGTAGATTCTGTCAGCACGTTGTCAGATGCCTGTCACAAAATCCATAGCTCATCAGAGGACGTGTGAGAGAGAGCCAGGACGTGAGTGCTTCTGTAATGGCTGGATTTGGCAGGTGATTGCTGCTGGATAGTAATAATTTTCACCCCCTGCTGAAGCTAAGAAAACTCTCTAAAATGCACCTTTAGGCGTAGATAGTAATGGCATAATAACATTCTCACATTGGTGCCATGCACACACACACACACAAATAAATCAATTTATGTCTCAAATGCCATGAAAAACGCCTATAGGTTTTCACACACAGAGTGAGAACGTGGAGCGTAGGGCTAGCATTAAGCTATACCAGCGCTGTCATTTATATGAGTAGGTAATAGGCAACTTAAAAACAGAAAATGCACGTGATATATGATAGGCACATTTGAGTCCCAGTTACTAGCTTCTAAATCCCATTTCAA
>NC_137511.1:5157500-5215000 GCF_041902795.1 Electrophorus electricus | reverse complement strand
TGCATAGTTGCTTGGGTCACCCAGCAACCCAAACGTCAGAGCCTGGTTTGTAACAGGGAGACATAACTGTATGATTAAAGGTTTGTTTTTTTTCCCTTTTCCATTTGCTTAGCTGGATTTCATTACAGAAAACCAGAGTTCCAGGACTCTTAACAATATCCCTAAAACTGTTTATTTTTTCACAGTTATTTACATGTACACTTTTAGGTGGTATTTTTCTTTCTTTCTTTCCTGTGATCCAGAGCTGTGCAGAAATAGCCACAAGCCTGTGCGTTAGGTTTTTGACATAAAGCCTGTACTTTAAATTACTAGCTAAAAATTAAATTTCCTTAATCACTTAAAATGTAATTTTAATTGATTATGAGTTTGAATGTTTTTTTCCTCTTTTCTCTCCAATGAGCTCATCTGGAGTTCCATATGTCGGTGCACAAAGTGCCTAACAATAATTCTGCATAAACTAATTGTTTGCTAACCACATTTTCACAGTTCACACAGTTTACACTACTCTACTACTTTAATTTCTGACCTTTGTAATTGCTTGTTTTCATTTTAAGACTCTTTTTTAAATTGGTCTTTAAAATATTAATTTATTCTTTCTAATGCAATACTTTCTTTGTTATTCTTACTTTTTAGCACACAAAGGTGTCTATCTATTCGACTCAGTGTGGAAGTAGTTTGTGATTGTCCCCTGGTTCTTAGTGCCATAGATCTAATACAGGAAAAGCACTGTATATACTTTGGGAATGCCCCACTGTCAATAAGATCTGGTGAAATATTGCAGGCAGTTGTGCTGACTGATTCATGTGTTTCCACTTTAATGGCTTTCCACCCTCTGTCCTTTAACTGATGACTCCTCCAACGCTTTGTGCCAGTACAGTCAGAGCAGGAGTCCAGGAAGCTACATGAAATGGATGCTAACATGCTAATATATCATTAATGATGGGCTACAATGTCTAGCGTCTGTGTATACCTAATCTACCAAACTGAACAAATAAACAAACAAATAAACAAATAAACAAGCAATGAAAGAGTTTGGCCTTGGAGAAAATATATGAAATAATAATGCCAATATAATAAAAGTAATGATAATAAAAACATACAGACGTAGTCATTTCTTGAATTTTGTGTCAAATAAGACTGCTACTGTTTGATGTAGTTTTCTTTGATCTAGCCACCACTAATTGTGTACCAGAGTTTGTAAATGACCCTGACAAATTACACTGACAATTAACTTGCAGCCCCATTTTAAGGCAGAAACTCCTGTTCTTTGCCCGACTCATTAGGGAAGACGTCGTATGTGAAATGTCGTGCAGTGCTGTTGGGTTGCCCAGCCTTCTCCAGCTGTGTCTACCACGGTAGATGGCTCACCTGGGCCTCGGCAGCCTGTCTGCCTATTCAGAAGGGTGATCAACGTCAACCCTCACACTGATCCCAGTCATTCTCTGTCCCAAAGCCAACACCTGAAACACAAGCGACTTATCACCGAACCCCCAAGCAACGTATACCGCAACTCTGCATCGCCACAGGAGCTGTTATTACTGGAAATATGTATGGAAATACACATGAAATATGATATAAATGTATTTTATTGGTGTGTGTTATAATCAGGATGAACAGTCTGATAGAATCTAAATTTTCTCTCGTTGAACCTAGGATAAAGTCACGTTTGTTTGCACAGAAGTTCAGGCATCTTTGTATATCTGGTCTATAATCTTGGGATGAATGTAAACTTGTAACGTGGGGTGGCCCGAGTGCCGAAGAGCGAGGGGCAGGGCGCACAGCCTCCAGCGACAACAACGGCACTCACACGTGTTACAAGCAAGAGACGCGAACGTAAAACGGTTAACATTAAACAAACCCGATAAACACGAATACAGTTAACAATAACGAAAACACTTAACATTACCATTTAACATTAACACGTCACATCAACAATGACCAACAGTCTGCAAACTTAGACACGAGTCTAAATACATATAAACAAAAAAGGTGCAGGTGTGTCCACAAACAGATCTTCCCACTACACGTGGCTGGCCAAACCACGTGACTCGCGGCAGGCGAGCGTTCCGTGATAAGACTACATAATGTGCACCATGTCTCTAGGGATCTTGAAAGTACTTGGAATTCGACCTCTATAGCAACTGTTTTATAACTTATCTTTTGTTCACATGAAAGGGTTGTAATTTACACAAAAGTGTTCTCATTTAAAAAAAAATAAAATAAGCAACTGCTTCAGGCCCAAAAGATTGAACAGAACAAATGAACAGAAGTGTTTCATACAGAACCTGTAATTTAATACATAATTCCTTACACTGAAATCAGTGTAGAGGAATTTCATCTGGCTCCGGCACTGAGATGTGTGTACCAGGAGCTTCCCTGGGCAGTGTACAGCTGAACACTAGTGAAGCAACATCCATATGACATGGTGCTAATATTGAACAAACAAAGAAAGCAACAATCAAACTTAATATTTATTCTTAATATTGATTCTTAAAACAATAAGTGACGAACTTCATCGATGGACAGATTTGCCATACTTTAGAAGAATAGCTGCAATTCAAATGATAATATTACCTAAAATAAATTATTTCCATGATTCCCAATCCAGCCCCACCCACCTGGTTGAAATCTTTGGACACCATCATATCTGGATTCTACTGGAAAAATAAATCGCATAGAATCAAACTCACAACATTAAAGAACTCAGTCATATTTTTTTTACATTATTTTATTGTAAATCAACTTCAATATGTAATAAAATGGAAAAAACATTATGGATAGGCATAGAACAAACATTATGCAGAGGTATAAAAACCGCAGACTTACCAGTTATCACTCAATCAATTAAAAATCATCCATGTTTCAACAGCTTGACAGTGGCCATGACACTAACAGTCTGGTGGAAATTCCACAAGATAACAAACTCCCTACTCACACAAACTATTCATTCTCCCATTTGGAACAATCCGGACTTTATCATCAACAAAAAGATATTAAACTTTACATCTTGGATAGAAAAGGGCATCACACATCTTAAACATATTTATCATAACACTACTTTCATGTCACTTCCACATCTGACCCAAACATACAGTACAGAAAGCATCCAGTTCCTACAGTACCATCAGCTAAGATCAACTATGTGTTCAAAAATCTATTCAGATATGGTAAACTTACCTACATCCATAACAGAATTTATAAACATTCCTAATACAAAAAAAACCTATTATCTAAGATATGCAAAATAATGGCTAAATCAAACCGCACAATTATACTCCCATTGAGACAGTGGGAGGAAGATTTATTACTAGCCCTCGACGCCGAATTTTGGATTAAAATGTGAAATAATAATTAGCACATGGCCAGTGGCACTAACCTACAATGCATTCAGTATAAAATAATACACAGAGTACATTACACTGCACATGAAATGTTTAAAATGGGATTCATAAGCTCAGCAATCTGTACATACTGTACTCAAAACACAACTGACAATTACATCCACGCCATGTGCCATATGCCAGTACACACCTGTTAACCGGTTTTGGCCAGAAGTCATCACCCACGTATCCCATGCTTTAAATAATCCTATCCATCCAACACCATCTTTAGGTCTCCTAAGAGACATATCATCAACCAATAGGACAATAGTCATAAATATGTTGAAATATTCATATATATCGAAGGAAAAATTCTCAGAATTAATGAATAACAAAACCACTAACCTAGACTGGACATCTTTGATAAAAACCATACAGAGCCAATCCATAAACTAGAAATATCCCACTCTAGTACGTGTGCATATACAGCCAGTTGTGCATGCACTCACACATACCTATATAAACATACACACATGCATAAATACACACATCATTTCTATAATAGTGCAGATGGCTAATACTTAAAAACAGTTTATATACATTTCCTGTTCGTCTGTTGGTCTGTTCATCTTATTTTTTCTCTCTTTCCTATTCCTGTTTTCCCTCATGCTATTTATGTCTGTCCAGCCTATTTATGACCTTATAGTTAGACCTAGTAAGATGTTGTATAATAATGTTCTAAAAATCCTCCGATGATGGTGGGCTGTGGTGGGCCTGTGTCCGTTAAAACCCCACAGAGGCGCAGACACCGGTAAAGGCCAGGTGCTAGCAGATAGAATGAAAAAGTGATATTTACTCTGTCATATCATTTTTTTTTTTCCTGTGTTGTGCTTTTGTGTGTGTAAAAAAACAAGATGCGACTGAAATGATCTTATTGTATTCCATCATGGCTGCAACTGAGGACCGAGGACAGGCATGGCCAGTTCCTATAACTGCACTTCAGCGCATATGAGTGTTTTTGCTGTTTTGTTTCTATACTGTACTTTTACTGGAGATGTTGGTTAAACATTACAGGCAAATACATATTAAATATAGGTTTTATAAGTGCATAAATGTGTTATATAAAAGCATGCTATTGGCTACTATGACATTTTTGTTGAAAGTTTGTAAACAGATGTAAACCATTTGTCAAAAAAATATTTAGAGCTGGCAAACTACAGTGAAAAAGATTTCTGGATTGCAGTGTCTTGTGAGCCTGACATATTTGAAAAGAGTGGCAAATAAGGGATGACCGTGTGCAGAACGGGGAATTGGCTATTAGCTTGCTGTGCAAATGGCACTCTGTGTTTGAGCATTTTTGTGTATAAACAATCACAGAGAGAACAATGTGCACAATGTGCAGTTATGCACTGGGAGGTCACATTTATTTAAAAACAAGGCCATCGGTGTGAAACAATGGCTTTATTCCATAGAGCTAAAGCTCTCATTTGCCCTGCTGAGAAACCCTCAGTTGAGCCCATACCTTCGAAAAATGCAAGCACAAGCTTTCTGAGTATGTTTAGGTATGCATAAATGTGCAAAAAGGTATTGGCCAATGCAAAATAATTTACATAAGAGGGTAAGATGTGATTCACAAGCACAACATGAGAATGTAATTTGCTCTCCAGCTGAACTGATTGCAGTGTGAATGTATGTGGAGTGAATACTTTACGAACTGATAGTTCTTGCAAATAAATGCCTGGAATTTAAGATTAAAAGTGCAAAATGCATAAGAGAGAGCGAGAGATAAAATATCACTTTCATTACCAACTGCCAAACTATGATTTCATAAGCACGATTAGATGCGTGGTGTAAAAAATTTACTATTGCGCGTGTATGTGCGTACGTGTGTGTGTGTGCGTACGTGCGTGTGTGCGTGTGTGCGTGCGTGTGTGTGTGTGTGTGTGTTGAGTGTGATGGAGAGGAAATGTATGTGTAATAGTACATATGCATACCATAGCCTTCCCCCCAAACCAACCGCTATACTACAGCAAGGCTTGTCTCATAAATCGCAGGGCTGCTGGGTAATGAAAATATCAGACATGGTGCAAAGACGGAAGCAGGAAAAGAGACAGGAGGACAGACATAAAGACAGAAAGACACAGAGACAGAGAGACTCGGAGAGAGCGAAAGAGAGAAGGGGAGACGGAGCGCGCGAGAGATGAGATATGAAAATCTGCACCTTCTCTCCCTTTCTCTCTCCTACTCTCTCACTCTCCGTCAGACTTTGTGGGTGGGCAAGGACCTGCATGATAAGCAAGCATGACACTGTCACTCAGTAGGGCACCCGGGTCAAAAGCCATCGCGCACATGTAGCGTTAGTGTCACTCAGTGTGATCAGTGTTCAGGGCCTGTCCCTGCCACATGGGGAGCGCCGTCAAATGGTCCCTTTTTCCTTCCTAGTGCATCGGCGTGATTGGATCTGCTGTTCTTGTGAGAGGGTAAGCTCTGGCTCAGGCTTGTAATCCTATTTGCTGGAGTCCCTAAAACCGCCGCCCCTTCTGTCTGAACAGGCATGGTGGGTAGCATGGGTAGCAAGCTACAGGCATGGTGGGTAGCATGGGTAGCAAGCTACAGACATGGTGGGTAGCATGGGTAGCAAGCTACAGGCATGGTGGGTAGCATGGGTAGCAAGCTACAGACATGGTGGGTAGCATGGGTAGCAAGCTACAGGCATGGTGGGTAGCAAGGGTAGCAAGCTACAGACATGGTGGGTAGCATGGGTAGCAAGCTACAGACATGGTGGATAGCATGGGTAGCAAGCTACAGACATGGTGGGTAGCATGGGTAGCAAGCTACAGACATGGTGGGTAGCAAGGTTGGACGACGTGCAGCGTGCACATGGTGCACGTCCAAATACGTCTGCTCAGGACGTGTCTCTTACCAATAGCCATCCACAATTGATCCTGTATGTGTAATCATACAGCTGCAGGTCACTTCCTGCACTTTTTAGTATTATGCATTTTCTAGAAATGCCCTATTCTTGACAACCCATTTGACAACCACTTGACAACCATTGCTACATATCTTGTGGTAGATGTACACAAAAACACAGAAATTATACAGTCATCTGGGCCACTGAGAGTCATGATTAGTATGGTCAGTCTTGTGCCAGGACCTCAGGCATCTGGGTCAGTGGGTGCGAATGTGTGTCACGAGTGTGCCCAGACCTAAGCCATATGTTGAGAGCTGCACCAGGGGAGAGAGAGAGAGAATGAGAGAGAGAGAGAGAGAGAGAGAGAGAGAGAGAGAGAGAGAGAGAGAGAGAGAGAGAGAGAGAGAGAGAGAGAGATGCCCAGAGCTGTGTGTATACATAAGAGCATGAGGTGTGTAGGAAGACTACAGCCAGAGCCGCTAGCTAGAAAAACATCACATCCTGCCTTCTTGGCAATATGCACACACATACAGTCATCTTCTGACCACCACTTGTAGCACTGGACAAGGGGAGGCAGGATACCTTTTTATTAATGGCAATCCCAAAATCGTTTTCAAAAGAATGGTCAAAGAGAGTCAGTAGTCAAACACGAGAAATCAAAGAATACGAGGACCCAGTAGATCAAACCTCGAAGACAAAACAAATGGCAAAGACTAACAAGATCCAGCAAAATCAACAGGAATAAAATGAAGAGACAAAAAAGAACTAGAAAAAGATGAAGACAATGAAGGGCGGCGTGAACAGAACAACGAGACAGACCACGAGAAAGAAACAAAACTAAAACAACATAATCACATAACGCGGGTGCCATGGGAACTGTCGCCAGAGGGAGAAACTGTGACATCACCAAGTCATCGTTAGCAAGAACTACAAAAACACTCATTTAATTTATCCAGCTGTCTGAGGGACAAGGCTCCAGGAGAAAAATAAATAACCATATTTCCTCTGAAATTGGGCCATACTGGTGTCTTACTTTTCCACTGGAGTTTCTCATACTCACCAATTCGGCGTTCTCCTATTAGTAGAAAAGTGTCTCCTACTCAGAAACCTACAAAAGCAGAAAGTAAATCATTTATGAGGGTTAGCCTTGTCATTTACAGTAATGGTTCTAGTTGTACTATATGTTCATTTCAGAGAAACGGAATGTAGCTCATGGCATATGCTTTATATGTTGGTCACAATCTATAAAGTTTACACATCTAAAACTGTTTAGAGAAGTAGGTTAACAGATCAAAAAGACTCATTAATTTAAATGCTGAAAATTTTAAATGAATTTAATCTGTCTTGTGGATAAATAAAATTACAGATTTATCATTTATCATTTTTTGTAGTATTCAGGAAGACACAAGAAACCGGCAAACGAAGGAACAAAGTCAACCTTTGTCCGAGTGTCGGTATATTTTGTGTTTGCGAATCTACACACACACACACACACACACACACACACACACACACACACACACACACACGTGTTTCTTGTTCACACAATTTGTAACCCTTTCCTAATTTCTTCTTCAATCACCCCCCAGCTCCAGCTCATTCTTGGTGTTTATGCTGGCTCTGCACATACCCCTGCATCTCAGGCTGGAGATGAATATTTCATTGGCGGTTAAATATAGTTCATGTTCTCCCTCAGACTGACTTAGCTGGGCCTCCTCTCTGGGACAGGCTTCGAGAGGAGAGACGGTGGAGCAGAGAAGGAAAGAGGCGAAGCAGAAACACAGAGGCTGGGTTAAGGCAGGTGACCCTGCCCTCCCAAGCTCCACCATTGCTCTTCTTCATAAACAGAGTTCTACTGGTCAAGCACCTACTGTACTGCATGGTTGGGTCCACCCAAGAGAAGAAGAGAGACCTGGGTGAGGCACAGATCAGGCACAGTCAGTTCCTAGAATTAGTGGAGCATTCTTTCCCTAGAATAGCGGCTAATACACCACTAAAGATCAGCAGTCATGCAGTGTTTATTGTGAACGGTTTTGCAAATTTGTCCAGAGGCTGTAGTTTCTTTCTCGAGCTAGCATAACAGCACCATCTACTGACCTGGAATAATGTCATCCAACTACAGCAGATCAAGTGACTTGGAATTCAATACGAGTATAACAAGTAATCATTGTATGAATGATTAAACAATAAAAACTAAATAGGTAGGTGGTTTTATTGAAATTTACATAAAAATCACGTCTACACTCTCCATTTCAAGATAACACCCCGGCATCTTATAGTAAACCCTTCAATGTCTAGGTAAGTAGCTCTGGGAATGGTGAATAATCCAGTACTGTTGGTATAGATCAAAGAGGACTGTGAATCATGGCATTTGCAGGACTCTATGACTGGTAAGATGGTTAGCCAAGTTCTGATATGTGAATAGAAGCAGCTTTCTTACATTCTCTTTCTGTATCACCTGCACTCATGAACATCTGTACTTTCTCCTGACACATCAATCAAATTGAAATGATTTCTGGATTTCCCCTGTTTTTGACTCCAGTTCTACTTGTTCCCACCCCACTGCTATCTGTGGCTGCTCAGATCCATTTTGAGCTGCTCGAAACAGGGCTCAGGCCTCTTTGTGAAGGTGGCTGAGGTCTACCAGCCACAGTAAGGTGAGACGTGTGAGGTGTAAGGTGAGGTTCTTCTTGCTCATTTGAGTTGCCAGATTCATGTTCAGACACAACTCTTCATGACCTTCTCTGTGTCTTTTTTCCTAATGGTTTGTCATGGTGTCTTCTTCAACAGTTAAGTGATTAACGTGTAAGACAAGATGTCCAACAAATGGACATGGCTTAGTCTGCAGTCTCTGTTTAGGGCTTTGTACACTGAACAAAGGATTCTTCCTATTCCACACACAGTGTTGCTTTTTTTTTTTTTCACTGAAGGGAGCGGGTTTGCCGGGGTTGTCTCTTTCAGAGAGATTTCTAAAAAGTAACCTGTCGCCTGGTTGTCACCCTTTAATCTTTCAGCATATTTCCCTCCCTTAGCTGATCAATTTGGACTGCTCTCTGAGGCAAGTCAGTATGCCTCTTTCCATGTCGCCCATTTCAGTGCAAATTTCTGTCTCACTGTCTTGTTCCACACCACAAAACTAAGTGGGCAAATGCGGGGATCTTGTACGGAAAAGATAGAATCCTGGGTGTCCCATAGCCATTGTGCACTTGCACACACGGACAATGTGGTGGCTGATCTTCCTCATCTTTTCCTCTAGTTTGGTCTACGGAGCATCTGTAGAGTTGTTCTTTTCAGGCTGCTTGCAGGTGTTTTGTCTTAGACACAAGCACATTTTTATTACCAAGTCATCAATCTCATGCTGCATGAATGGTCAATAGATGTCAGGTGAATTACTTCATTAGCTACTACACGTCCCATAGCTTCATGTAGACTGTTCAGCACCACTGGTTTCTGTTTACTTGGTTAGACTAATCATTTAAATGAGCCTGCCTGCCTGTACAGTATTCCGATGGCTATTTTGAGCTTGCTGTGCTTATTTACCAATCCGCTCATCCTCTCTTTCATTTGGGTTTTGCATTCCTTTTTTTTTTGGCTTTCGTTCTGCCTCTTTCAGCCACTTCTGTGATTTCTACATCCTGTTCTTGTGCACACTCTTCCTTGGGTGTGAATGGACACGCTTCCTCATAAAGGACCCTATTCCATGGAATAACCTCTGGAAACATAGCCTCAGTACACACACTCATGTTATCAGTCAGGTTCACAGGTAGAGGGACAGAGTGTCTTCACCCACATTCCTCCTCCCCAGTGTATGCTTGATATGAAAGTGAAGGTTTTCCAGCTCACCAACCAACTGGTGACCTTCTCCATTTAGTCTGGCTAGCCGGGTGTTAACCTCTGGTCAAATGCAGTAAAGGTAGACTTATTGGAGGCTTATTAAACTTATCACCAAATGTCCACTTGACAGCTAAGAACTCAAGCTATCCTGAGTATAAATGGTAGTATTTCTTGACTGGGCAGGGGGTAGGAGGAATCATAACCAGTTACACATAGATTCTCCTCATGTGGTTGTTCAAATATGAGTGAATGAAGGAAAGAAGGAAGACTTTATTGTCCACTTTTGAAATTCTCCTAAATCTTCTTTGGATGAATCTACAGTATATAGTATATGGTAAGTACACAAGAACGAGCATACAGGTCAATACAGTCCACAAGTTTTGCCACAAAGCCTTGATTTAACTCGTTTGCCCCTGAATATGTCTAGTATAAAAAATCCAGATGATTAAATCCAGTATGACAAAACCAGAACTGAAATGAAAACTTAATCATGGTCAGATATTTTGTCCTTGGCTTTTATTTCAAGTATGGGAAGCACCTGATATCACCATTTTTTGTGCAAACACATTTGATTTCAAATTACAGGTGCAGTAATAATACAACCTCTTTGGGATGTCAACAGGGAGGTTTCATCTTCTTTTTGCTTTGAACTTTGCCTTTTTGGGCTTAGAGCTCCCAACTTAGGTTAACTGGTTCACTGTGTCTTGACTAACCTTTTCCTGGTGTGAGCCCCAAAATACCCATCACTGTTTTTCTAATTGAAATAGACATTGTTTGGTGTGGAGTTCTAAAATCTTTGGGTACTGGGCAGGGAACAACTTCTTTTATGACATTTGATGACATTCTTTTATGACATTTGATGAGCATGCAATCTCAACCCACTCAACCCACTCAACCTACTCAAATTAACTAACAAGGGAACTTGGATTGGTCATCTCTGGCACTTTGTATTTCAAGAGATGAACCCATCCACTCAAACTCTGGTACAATCAGAGACGCAGCCTGTTTCATGCACCATTTGCAAAGACGCTAGCCGCTTGACTGGGATAATAATGATTGAGTTGACAACTCTGTAACCTGTGTTAACAAATGGTCAATGATCAGTTTTTGTGAATATGCCAGATGAGCATCTGCTTTGGTCTGGAAATTCATTGGACACCTAAAGCCTAAAGTATAATCACGACAAAAACAATTAGTTTAATGTAAAATGATTAAAAGATTATTTAACATGCTTCTATACATTGTTATTTTATTTTATAAAAATATAGAAATCTTAAATGCTTTACTGTGTTCAAGGTCTTTTCATTTGCTAAGATACACATATATATATTTTTTGCGGTGCTGGATGACAGGTCTAGTGCTGGAAATCTACCAGCTTGCAGAGTTTATTTACAACCTTAATCTTATACCCCAGATCCAATTAATCAATGCCATTTGTAACATCTGATTATTATAATCAGGGGTGTTGAAGCTAAATTTTCCACTCCCTGCAAATATGTTGGAAGTAAACCTGTCACCTCTACAGGACACCTGACCTAATCTTTCATAAAGAATTTAGTTATTAGTGTTAGAATTTATGAGTGATACATTGGAATAAATCTCTATCTCTCTAGTAGTGGACACAGTTGAAAATATAATAGAATCTATGTGTGCATTTATGTGTGTGTGTGTGTGTGTGTGTATGTGTGTGTGTGTGTGTGTGTGTGTGTGTGTGTGTGTGTGTGTGTGTGTTGGTTAGAGAGGGAGCATTTTAGTATGTCTCTCCCTTCAGTACTGTGTAATGATGGTATGAATCAGTCTGACATGTTGAGAATGTAGGAGGCTGGGCAGATCAAATCATGAAAAACTGTTCAAATCCTCAGTTCGTCAGGGGACCTGGGAAGGCTAAGGGGTCCTGGGATGGTTGGACTTTACAGAGAAAGCTCATAAAAAGACAATGGCATGTAATCCAAAACTCTAGTGTAGCATATTTTACCAGCTTTATTTGTGCTGCAGGAAATCGGTACATTGTGATGATAATGTGCTATGAAATATCAATTCTAGTCATTTCTGGGCACATTTATGGGGTTTTGTTCTACACATTTCTCTGGTATTAGCACATCATGTCACATGAATGCATTTAAAAAAAATACTTTAAAACTCATTGTAGTGACCTAAATATCTTCCCATCTCTTTTTCTTAAAACGCAGCGAAGCAATATTAAATTTACATTTGCATTCAGTGTATCCATATTCAACACATTATGAGCCACTTACAGCTATTGTCACATGCTCTGCAGATAAGGAAGGCAATGGCTTTTAGAGAAAGCATCATGTCAGGAGGGATTCACATATCCAACAATCTCATTCCTCATTTCTAAGCTTGTACAATCGTATACAATCTTCAGACCTTAACTCCCCGCCAAGCAAGAAAAGAACCCTTTCTAGTGTGTTAAACTGATACTGACTTTCCAGGGTTACAGGATAATATTTGTCAGATGTGCCATTATTATAAATGGGTTTTAATTATTATACTAGTCATTAAGGCATAGTGAAACCTCAATATTTTAAAGCTATCCCAGAATATCTTTTTAAGGTTAGGAAAGAATATTCCTATCTGTTATGGTCAGCAAATGATTGATGTTTAATTATGTACATTTGCTGATGGCAAGTCACTAAGATCTTCCCTGTGGCCATTTGATTGTTGATTCTTTTGTTTTGATTACATGTCACCTTGGTGGCTTAAACAGCTGAAATCTTTCTTAATTCACCTGGAGGGTTAGCCTTTGTCTTAACTGTCACTTTGAGTTAGTCAGGCAGAGCTTGTCTGTGCAGACCTGTCATCTTCTCCAGAGGAGATGGTTCAGAATGTTGAGTGGATTCAATTTACCTTCCCTCACAGTGGTCCTTACATTGTGTCTCAGACTCCCTGATTGTGTTCAGCCCTGTAATGGCTATAGTGGCTGACATTTGTCTGAAGTTTTCTTCGTTTCAGCCTTGCACTTGGATTTAATGAGTTCTTTCATCCCCGGCGGACAGCGTCTATGCTTTCAAATGTTCTTAACAGGATAACCAATTCTCTCCCTTCCATACTTTCCGGCACAGTTAAGGAGATGTTGTGATGCCATAATATATTACATTTTGCTTCTTTTGTTTCAGAGGTCAGTCAGATATTTACTCAGTGAATTCCTGTAATGTTACATCTGCCGGGCTATTCCCTTTTTTAAATTCCTACGGTTTTCCAAAAATCTGAAACTAATACGACTTGTCCAGTGGGAGCGTAGCATTCCATAGCGTTGCTGTGTTAGTAAGGAGGAAAGAAGGAAAGCTTTCTGTTCTCCTTATGCTAACGTTATTTCCTCAATTGCTTAAGTGCACTGCACTCATCGTTCCCCTCTGCAAGAGCACTTTAAACCTCCCAGGGCCAGTTCACAAGACCTATTTTTTTAACTTGATGTTTGCACAGAACTAAAAATCACTGTTTACTTCAAAACTCTAATTATCTGATAAGTGGTTATGTCTGCAGAGCCATCCTTTTATGTGATTTGAAGTGTTTCAGCTTCAGCTGTGTCATGTATCCTATCATTTCAACCATCAATTGAACATAATCTTTCAAATTATGAGTACATATTTGGAAACGGTTTTTAATGTCAGGTAATATACTTTCGCACCACACTACAATCTAGACAGATGTGAGCAAGACTGCACTATGAGCATAGTTTTTCCAAATAAGTATGTTTTGGTCAGAACGTGCTAACACGATTCTGTATATCTCATTTTCAGTCCCTGAAAACCCAGTAAGGTCTCTACTTATGTTATCTGCTCCCACATTTACAGCTCTGTACTAGAGATTTCTCAGGGGGAAATTAAAGCATGCGGTGTGTTCAGAGTGCAGGCATGTCTCAGGAGACTTTACCCCCAGGGGCCTGTCAGTCTGACTGGTGAAGGACAAGGTGGACCGTTACTGTGTGACAGCTGTTTGTGTCTACAGCTATCCAAAACTGTCAGTGCCGTACATGTCTTGCAGCCCACTGGCCGGCTAGCAGGAGACACATTCTTTTCCCACCCACCTGTCCCTCCCTGATCTCCGTTTGTCTCTGATAGAGGACGCAGCGTGAGGGTGGCAGGTGGTCAAGAGGACGGTGATCTCAAAGGTGATCCTACACTGGCCTGATTCCACTGCCTTTAAGTTCGAGGTGTGCATCGAATGGAAATAGAAAGGTCTGAAGGGGATAGTATGATCACAGAGACCAAAACATTGACACTAGCATACACAAGTTAAATATAGCATACATTAGTTAAATATATAGCATACACTAGTTAACTATAGCATACACTAGATAAATATACTGAACATTTTTCAATCAGTTTCCAAATTATTGATTGATAGGCATTTTTGCCTGCTCCAAATTAAAATACAAACTAGCATATATAGGAAACTTAGCATGTCTAAATACTAGCCGTGTTGAGGTTGTTTTGAGCCATAATGAGCAGCACTGCAAATAGACTGGTTAGACCAAGAAGCCCAACCTCACCTTGCTCGGCTGTTCACTGAAAAGAGAGTAAGAGGACATCAGGCAATAGAGCAGGAGGGGTAAAATAAAGTCTGTATTCTGTGCAGCCTCTGACACGTTTCTCCGCGTGTGTGCAGTGTTTGACATGCTTGGCTGTAAACACTGTGAGAGAACTCTCCCCAGAGATCAACCACGGCCTGACAACACTAATGAGCAGGAAGATTACTGGGAAGGCATGCGGGAAAATGTTACAAACGTAAATGTACATCCCTTCCTCCATGGCAACTGAATGTGTATGGATGTGTGCAAATGGATGCCTGTTGCAGATGTCCTTATGGTATTCACATGAATTTGGCTTTGATGTTTTTATTCTTTTATCAAGAGAGATTATAATGAGTATAAGTATAATCATTTGACACCAAAAGCAATCCCAGGGAATCTTGAATTAATGAATGTGTGTTGTTAATGTGTTTTCTTGTTGAGCTATTATATTAAACATAATATTTTTAAATTGGATTACACTAGAACTATTCCATATGAACCCAATCTATATTCAGTGCAAATTAATTTGTAATCTAACTTTAATATGTGAATACAAGAGGTACTGGATTTTTCACCATTTTTATATTTTCTGTTACACATGCATATAATATTATCTTCCCCTTCTGACCACTGATAATGGATGCATATCCAACTCTGTCCAAAACCTAAGGCCTTTTTCAGGTGGGAAAAAACAGTGGAATATTGTCTCCTTTTTTAAATTGTAATTTCATAACATTTCTCAAGAGAACTGAATTGCCTTACAAGAAAAAATGCTGAACTAATTTCAGAGGAACCAGGATGAATCCTATGTTACAAGGCATTACTTAGGGAATTACTGCAGTGATGGTTCTGTCACGGAGTGGAGGCTGAGCAATTAGCCCATCGTCACCTGAGCAATTACTGAAGCTACTTTCATAAGCATATATAATTCAAAGCAGCTTTATTAAACAGTGTCATGGTCATTTGTGTTTTATTTATGAATTAATTTGTGCGTGTGTGTGTGTGTGTGTGTGTGTGTGGGCATGTGTTTGGGGGTTTATGATAAGTCATGGGTTTTCTGTCTTTTTTATGGTAGGATCATTAGTGGAAAGTAGAAGAAATCTGAACGAATTTGCAGATCTACAGATGTCCCTTTCAGTTTGTCAACAGGAGGGCAGTGTCTAAAACATGAAATGAAAGTGCTGTGTTTTGGTTCGTTCCTCACAAGCATTCAACGTTCTTTGATTTCCTATTATTTTCAATAGATTCGGTGCATGTTCTCAGTTAACATGACCATTCAAACAGGATATCCTCTAAATTATGGATATACTCTTTGTTTCCCAGTATGGTTTTTAATGTGTTCGTATTTCATGTGTTCAGAATTATGTGTTCACTGTAAGGTATACCAAAAAATCACAATCCATCATATTTTTAAGACAATTAAATTTTCCATTTTCTAGAGTGAACATTTTTCATTGTTGATTTACCATTTAATTTCAGATTTGCTTCATTTACACACACACAGGTGAAGAAGCCCTAGTCATCAGTAGCCCATGTTCTCAGATAATTGCTTTGCAAATTCATTTTCTGACATCACTCTACTGGAAACTGAGGATATAGCATCCTGTATGACATATAAAGACAAAGTGACAGACTTAATAAAATTGAGTAGTTTATTTAAAGCAAAAATGCTACTGACTACAGTACAAAGAACAATGCTTACACCCACTGAGTACTGTAATAATATTCTAGGGTTTAAGGCTGTTTAATTCAAACATGTGTACCTAATCCACCTTTTATCAAAATGATGGAAACAAGCACAGGCCATATGTCTGTATGTCACGGAATGCTCACCTCCCGCGAGGCACGTGGTTTGGCCAGCTGCGTGCAATAGGAGGACCCTCGTTTGTGGCCACGCCTGCACAACTGTACCTCGTTTTGTCTATGTGCATTTATTACCACATCAGGGAATGCAGCGTCGTTGGTCATTGTTGCCGTAACGTTTCAATGTGGTGTGCTGTTGTTAATAATGTTAAATGTCATACTCATCATTGTTAGATGTTAGATGTATTTATCGTGTTCGTTTAATGTTAATCGTTTCATGTTTGTGTTCTTCGTTTGTAACAAGTGTGAGAGCCATTGTCTCTGTATCTGTAAATAAATGTACGTCCCAGACGTTGGAGTCTGTGTGTCCTGCCCCTCACCCTGCGGCACTCGGGCCATGACACGTTACATTGTATGTCTGTGATACAGCCGAAAGCAATAAAAATGTACTAAGTTTCATAGAAAGTATACAATAGCTTGGCATGTGTAAAGACTGTTTTGAGAGTAAGGACCTTAAAGTGTAAAAATGCACAAAATCAATTGAACGAGAGCAACAATAAACTTGTTGGTTATCAGTCATAAAGGTTACTAATTGCTTATAGTTCCACAGAATCCCACAGCATTGATTCAAGTGTTAACTCATTGAACAACGCCCTCAGGCCCATACGCTTATACATATTACTGCTAGTTTATCATTTTTAATTTTGTCCTTGTTGAAGGTTATTGCATGTTTCTGCATTCTTAGCCTACAGATGGAGGCAGTCTGCCACCCTTTTATGAGCTTCTTAATCAAAGCTGTGGTACTGAAAGATTGGGCCCCTAAGTGGCCCGGGGTCAACCAGTAAACACTGCTGATGGCTGATCGACTGGCTTGTCAGTGGAAGTATACTAGTTTAGTTTAAACAGCACACGAGAGAAAACATGACAGTAATAATCAACATTTCCAGTTTTCTTTTTCTTTTCTTTTTTTTTAACAATAAAACAGTGGATTCAATATCCTTCTGCTCAATACCTTCCAGATGATTTATATCATGTCATAACCTCCACAAAGTTTATGGTGAGCTAAAGGACAAGATATGGCCGCCCTGATGTCCTCTCATGCAGCACCTGATGAATTATGTATCTTCATAGGCTTGCTTTTTGTGCTTGGCCATCATGGCTGGTCATAGTCCCCCATAGGACGGCAGATTCTGATTTAGCCTGTTCTCCTCTCCACGCCCTCAACACCATGACTGCCTTGCATTACCCATTGCACTTATCTGAGATTCGTCCATCAGCATGAGAGAACGGTGGATTACTCTAGACTCTAGACTTTTTCCTGTACTACTTCAGATGTCTTCATTTGGGCGTCAGCTCTTTCTCATACTTGCACATGGGGACAGAACCATGGTTCTTATGCCCTGCTTAAAGACACAGAGTTAGAGGAACAGACCCCTCTGCTGGCTGGAATAGCAACTCGGCTGTCATGTTCTTCTTGATAATTATGACTATTTGTGCTTCATAGCATCCTTTGACAGATGTCTGGGGGATTACTGTGCATGTTAAGTGTGTTGGTGTGTATTTGTGCGGCTGCATATGTGCGCGTGTTTGTGTGTGTTCATGAATATATTGGGTACATCCTTATGGTGGATGTAGGCAGCCGCGCAGCGGCATAAACACACCCAGGCGAGGCCACGGGTCCTGTCTGTGTGTTGGGCTTTGGCGAGCGGAGCTGGATCAATGCATCGAACCATGGCTTCATCAAAAGACAACAGCTCATCTGCTTGTGTCTGCATTGCCTACTCCACAAACACAATAGCCTTGGTCTGTATGACTCACCGCTGCTATTAGCACATAGGAAAAGAGACATTATAACTCTTATAAGCAATTTTGTTGTGTGCTTCATATTGATTCATTGTGATTCAAGCCTGAAGAGTTTTGGCTGGCATATATTGCCTTAATTAAATGATAATACGCAGCAAATGCACTGTGCCACAGTCATGTTGATTCTGTGTGCCTGTTGAGGTCTGTCAGTTAGCGTATGTGTGTATTGGGCATCCACATTGCTTCTCATTAAGTATGTTTCCTCTCGTCTATTGTCTGTGGTCCACTGTATTATTAACCCTGACACCTAATATTATGAGAAAAATCTTGTCTATGCAAGCACTCATTTAATAATCAGAATACTTACTGTGAAAGTCATTGCACTCGACCCTGTGATTCAGTTAATGGTGTTAGTGCCTAAACACAGCTGCAAAGAAAAGTTTGTAAGTGCTTTTAAGCCACCCAGATTTCTGCATGAATATCATTATAAATAAAAACATAAATAAAAGCATCCATGTTTCTAAAACAATAATGACAACAGTTTACACTGCCATATGTTTAGCGACAATAAGGTTTAAAAAATAAGGGCCATTGACATAAAGGTCCCTTAACCCTCTAAGAAAATGACCCTTTTCAAAAGCAATATTTGGACCCAGGTGTGCCAGTTGCTTCAGCTGCAGATTTATGCTTCCCTGTCCTTTTAAAAAAATAAAAATCATTTGGGCACTTCACAGAAGAATTCTGTTGCAATATGTGCAATACCCTGCAATATGACTCAGTCAAAAGAGATTTTACAAGATCCGAGAAGAAAAGTTCTTAAAGCTTATGAAACTAGAAAGAGGTACAAAGGAGTTCCTAAGGACCGCCTCGGTGAGGCGGATAGTTTGCGACTGGAAGAAATACAGTACTGTTGCGTTTCTGCCTAGGAGTGGGCGTTCTACAGAGATCGGAGTACACACATGATGGAGTAACCCCGAACAAGTCAATATGATCCTTATATGACACCTAAGGATATGCAGATGCCTTGTGTTTGATACCATCTGTGCTGATTAGTCTCCCTCCTTCTGAGGACGACTTGTATGTTCTACAGATGGACAAATAGGATAAAAATGTACAATTTTGATGAATGTGCACAGCATTATTTTTGGAGGCAGCGAACATAAAACACTGCATTCCGGCAAGCACTAAAACCTCATCCCACCTGAGATGCTGTGAAGCATGACGGAGGGAGTATTACAGTGTGAAGCCGCCTCAGGGCCAAGGGAGGGTCGCAATGTCAGGGCGTCTATCTGTGATCTAACACTCAAAAGAGACAGGGTTGCGCAGCTTGACAGTAATCAAAACACATAGTTAAATCAACAAGAGAGTAGCTCAAACAGCAGTTCTGCACTTACACTAGCCAAGTCAGCATGATTACCTTAATCCCAATGAAATGCTGTGGCATGTTTTGAAATAGGCCACTGAAGCAAGCCATCTAGAAATTATACATAAGTTGAAGCAGTTTAGTATGGCGAACACATAATAGCACAAAGAACAATAGATCCTAACTGCTGTGCAGGATAGTTAGTTAGCAGCTGCAGAAAGCATTCGGTTGAAGGTATTTACTATATCTAAGGGTTCAATCAATTTGACTGTTTATACCGTTTGCTGAATAAAGACACTGTAAAATGTTATTTGTAATCTTTGATTAATTGTTATAGTCATTATAACACAAATGTTGAAACGATCACATTTTAAGTGGTATTAATGCGGAAATCCAATTCTAAAGGTCCACACACACTTTTTTTTTTTTTTCCCCCCCAATTATATTCAGTATTACTGATGTAATTTTCTCAGCATGAAAGGATATTCTGGAATTGGTTGAAATATTTTATTGAACTGAAGTAATGAATCTCCTTCTCCCTCTTTCTCTCTTACATGAAGTTGCACCTACAGCTCCGACTGTACGCTCCGAGTTCTTCAAGCCCTGCCAAGACAGCCAAGAGCTGGCGTTCTGTCTGAATGAGGGGGAATGCTTCATTATCGAAACTGTGGCAGGAGTCCACCGACACTGCAGGTAACGTTCTCTCTCTCATGGTTTTTTTTTTTTTTTTGCACATTGGTGCGTCTACCGTGGGCAGAGCACGCGTGCAAGTGAGCATGAATATTCCACTCTTGCATTTTAATCCACATTTTCCTCCTCCCATTTTTTCACGTCTATCCTGACTTATTGGTGCATCCCTTGCTGAGTGTCAGTTTTGGTTATAGGGCTTTTTGTTGTTGTTTTTTTAAAACTAATCCACAGCCTTAACATAGCAGCTTTTCTGACTAGCTGGCTAGCTGGCAGCCTGTGTGGTAGAGCCTTACAAAAGCACAGTGTCCTAATTACTGACATGAGAGAGAGAGAGAGAGAGAGAGAGAGAGAGAGAGAGAGAGAGAGAGAGGACGAGGCAGTAGTGGACCCAGTTGTTTGCTGTTTCGTGATGTTTGTTTATTTATTTTGTGGTCTTCCTGTGTATGTGACAGGTACTGGAAAAGCTGGGCTTTCTGCTCCTGTACTCAAGGGTGTAATTAGGAACAGATCTTCCACACTGGAGGGACTGGCGGATATAACCTGAGGAGCCAGCTCTTTCACAGTACAGTGGATCTGCTCAGAAACAATAATTGCAGGTTTCTTTGAGTGGTCCAAAATGCTTTTGCGTCATTCTCTGTAGTCAAAGGTGGTGCAGCAGATAAAACAGCTGCACCATCCACCTCCATGGGCTTTTTATGCACATGTCACACTCGTTTAAGCTCACCATTTAAACAGGATGTCTGCCCACCTCTGTGATGACGTCCTCTCTAATGAAGACTGCCTCCCTGAAACCATTCAGCTAGCAGAACAGCTGACAGTTTTTTAGTCCAGGTTGTAGCTTTTTAACGAGACACTTATGACTTCAGCACCCAATGGGATTTCTCTTCAGATCTGTACACATAATTTAGGAAGTGAGGCTAGAGAAAGTCCTCTTGCATCCTATATCCGTATGAAGCTGCGTAAACAAACTTTGCTTTTGGTTATGCAGACGGAGAGGGAGTCGGTGGTTTTGAGTTTTTATCTATCCTGAGCGTCATTTACTTTTCTTAGAGCTGCTCTTAATCTGACATATAGCTTTTTATTGGTCCTCATCGCTCAGAATTAATGATGCATTTTGATGCTTTCAGAATGTTTGATGCCACTTCAGGCTCCAAAGCAAAAAACTCAGCAGGCTAATATAAAGTGCAGGTACCTTAAAGCACACCTACAATGCTTTTGTTCTACTACTTTTTGTTTGTTTGTTCTTTTTTGTGTGTTTTTTTTTTTTTTTTTGTTGCTGGCTATTTGGCAAAAGCTAACATTCTTCTTCTATTGAACCTCATTATTGCTATGGTAACAGCTCTTGCTAATTAATTAGTACCGTATAGCTTCCATATGGACATGTGAAGGTCCTGACGCAGTAGAACATATTTAAAGCACGATACTCAGTCTTAAGAGAATAGTTCCAATTTCAGCTTTGACGCAGACGAGCCAGAATTTTTACTCACCTCTGCTGCTCATATAAAGAGGAGGATGGAGGCAATTTGAAAGCACTCTTCAGCATATTAGTTCATGTTACTATTTCAGATTTTGCCAGCCTGGCATTGTAATGGGGGTACATATTGTTATAGTCATAAAAGCTTGTGTTTCATTGAATGTCATGCTTTTTAAAAGGCAACCACCTTGCCCCCCTGCTAATGTTGTTGCATTTCCTGGAAATGTGTGGACGTGTTGAGGCAGGAGGAGAGCATTTATGTGGGAAGAGAGAAAAGATGAAACAGAGAGGGATAAGGACAGAGTGAGAGAGAGACGGAGAGAGAGAGAGAGTGATAGGGAGAGAGAGGAAGATGCCTAATAAATAAATGCTTCTCTATTGCACACTGCAGAAAATCTGACAGGGGAGGAATTGTGGAGACATAGCAGCAGTGAAGACAAATGAAAGAAAACTAGGTGGAGAATGTACAGGCAGGCCTAGGAAGACGGTGGCAGACGTATTACTGAGATCTGATATGACAAAATAAATCACGTTAATGATGACGACATCCACTTAAAAAAAAAAAATCCTTTTCCTCCTCTCTTTTGCCCCACTCCTGGAGAGACAGCCAGCGATTAAACTGTCGGCAAGCTGTCAGAACTCGACAGGCTCTTTTAATCCTGGTTGCTGTCTCTTCTCATCTTGTTGGTCCTGAGGGGAGGAGCTAGAAGTGTTCACGTCCTCTGGGCTGCTGACAAGCCCACAAATACAGTCTCTCACATGCAAAATTTGCATAGCGATAAGTGGAGGCACAAGTCTTTAAAACCCCACCTTAGGATTGCTTATTTTATGCAACAGCTATCAGCACGATTAGTTCTACACAGTCACGATGAATATTTTTGATTGTATGCATCTACCAACATCAAACTTGGCAACACAGCTGAATGCAGTCTTGCATGACAGAAACAGATCCTACAGCCTCATATATTATGCAGCATAAAGTCACATGATCCAAGGCAGTGCTGTACAGCATGACTCAATAACACAGCATGCGATACTACTCCTGAGAAACGGATTCTATCAGCTGGCGATTATCACATGGGGCAGCTGCAGATTTGAAAGTCAAATGTGACTGCAGACAGTGCATCTGTAGCTCATGCGCTTCCTCAGCTGGTATGGGGGATGAATATCTCTGGGTCTTTCATTCTGGCTGCGTAAGTGGGTTACTTACACAGTGGACACACAGAGCCTGGCTGTGTAATTGAAGCATGGGTGTTTAAACCAGACACATGTCTCTGTCTGTTTGGTTAAAGGGGCCATTCCATGTCAAGAGCTCTGAGCTACAGAGGAGTGTGGGTAGAGGAGAGGGGTGAACGGTCACCTAGTGAATTGACACTGCTTCAAATGTCAGACCGGCGGCTTGGGGAAAGCGTAGAGAAAATGACCCAGACAGAGACCGAGAGACCGAAAAACAGACAGTGAGAGAGAGAAAGAGAGGTTTATCAAGCTTCCTTGCCTTATTAAAGTGTACTGCTACTGCCCGTTACATGTCAAAATGTTAAAGGGTTCGTGCACTGTTAGTAGGTGGTATGTGTAGCGTGTTATTTATGCGTGTCTGTTTACTGGTGCAGTTGTTGTTGTTGTGCGGCAGCCATGATGGCAGATGGAGTGCTCCCTGAATTGAATTTGAATTGACTGGAGAGGAGTGAGGAAGGGAATGATAGAATAAGACAGAGTGAAGGAGGAGGGGTAGTGAGGCGAGTTGTCAGTGGGAGAGCTCGACATAATTAATCACACTAAGTGCACTAACAATGAAAGAAAAGGGGAATAAATGTCCAGTAATCACATCGGCTGGACCCTGTAGAGCGAGGCCTTTAAGAGACGCAAGCGCAGGAGGTCAGCCTTCGCGCCACAGAGAGCCGAGAGCAAAACGCCACAGCCTTCCATGTCGGACCAAGGACGGCGTCCGCGTCTCGGCCCATATTTCAGCGCCGTGCGGAGTCAGGCTGGAGGTCGTCAGATATCCGCATGCAGCTCACAACCGCTGCTTTATGTCAATGAACTTGAATGGCTGTGACAGGACCACCTGGAGTCAATGAGGACGCGAGTAGATGCAGGAAAACTTGAGCAACTTTCCTTGCGCTGCTTGGGAAGCCAAGAAAAAAGCACCGAGGCCGGCACGGACCCTTTCGGCGCTCTCTTGGGCCGCGGCTTTTGATCCGTAGTCCAAAATAAGCCTCATATCTTGTCTACACTCAGACTTCTGTAGCAGGGAAAGGAAATTAAACTGGCAGTGAGGAAACGAGGAACAGGTGTACAGAATGAGTCACCCGCCCCCATCGCATGCTCCTGGTCCATGCCATCCCAAGCTAAACCACACTCCTGCCGGTCCGATAAGCCACAAAAAACAATAGATCAGAATCAGGCCAATCAAAGTTTATTGGCCAAGTAAGTTTGCACATAAAAGCAATTAGGGTTTGAATGTAGCTCGCAAAGCACTACAGAGTGTGTAATCACATAAATTATATAAATTCCTACATTTGCATGCATACACAGTCACACAGGAATACAGATATATCTATACATTCAACTAAATAAAAAGAAAATAAGTATAGATACTAATGTGCTAATATACTAAGAAATACTAATGTATATAGGGCCAAATATCATAGCCACAAAAGAAACCTACAGAATTAAAACAGGAGTGTACAATGGTAATTCCACATATGCACATTAAATGTTCATTGGGGTAACAGAATGAGAGAAGAATGGGTTTTTTTGTTTGTTTGTTTTGTTTGTTTGTTTGTTTTTTTGTAATCTGTTAGTTTTGATCCTCAAGACCATCCTATGAGGGGAGGAGCTGGAATTGGTGATGTCAAGGGTGTGTGGGGTCAGAAATTAATTTCTCCGCCCTTAGTTCTGCTGGTAAACAGGTCACGAAGGCTGGGAAGACACTTCATCTATAGTCCTTTTCCGCAGACTTGATGATATTCTGTAGTTTGAGTGGTGGGAGAAGTTATGGGGTGGTGATGATTACGGTTGCTATGAGTCTTTGATCACTTTAGGGAAATGGATCAGCTGCTGTTTGGGCAGGCTGAACTTTTTCAGTCATCATAAGACATTTTTTTCACCATGCAGGTAATGTTGGTTCCCTCCTTTAGGTTCTTGGTGATTGTAGCTCCTAGAAACTAGAAGGACTCCACAGTTGCCACAGTTTTGTCCAGGACAGCAGGAGGTGGGGGTGAAGAGCTCCCTCCACCTAAACTCCATTACTGTCTCTACTGTACTGAGCTCATTCAGCGCCACGTTGTTCTGACTGGCCTCCAGCTGATTAACTACCTGCCGATCTGTAGACGCCACATCATCTTGGATGAGTCCAGCAACTGCCGTGTAATCCACAAACTTCAGGACATGGACGCATGGGGTCAGTGGGACCGCTACTGTTAGCGTACAGTAAGAGGAGCACTGAGGAAAAGACACCAGTCCAGACACAATCAACCAGTACTGATTGTTTGTGTACCCAGTGAGAATTTCCCCATGGTGCTGTGGGTGGTGAATTCAATTCAGTGCCCCCTCACTTTTATTAAAATATTAGGTATGAATTTCATAAAAGTCGTGTGATGCAGACACCATATTCCGCATCTGGTTTGCACAGCAGTGACAAGTATTTTTGCCAGCACTCAACAATGTATTTTATTTACATGCTCCTTATGCATAGACAGCAAATGCTCTTTGTGTAGTAGTAGCAGTGGAACTCTTTAAGGTTGTCAGAGTCATGGGCCAATGCTGTGGTTTCACCACCATTTTCAAAACAAACAAGTGCTAGGCAAAGTTGTAAGCTCTAAACTTCAAAGACGTTTAGGTTTGAGCTGGAAATAAGAGTGACACTTCTAGTTTTTCTTTCCTTATTTAAGTGGCATTTGTAGGGTAGTAATGGAGCAAGGGAGCTTTAAAGCCTCAGAAATATAAGAAGGGCAGAACTAATCCATCATTAGCACATCAGCCACTTTATTAACTTGCGAGCCCTTCTAGGAAAGCATGCCTCACTGACCAATGGGAAGAAATAAAGTTTCATATCTGTATTCCTCTGGGTCACTTTAAGGTTTCTGCTTAGGTCATGGTTCCTGTTGACTAAGGATTTTAATTACAAGTTGGATACTTATTTGGCTACTATGTGTTATGGCTCAGTGGAAGTTAGCTGGAACCTTCATGCATATGGGTTGACATCATTGTTAACTTTAATTAATGCAATTCAATGACTCAGCCACACTATCTCATCATCTCAGTGGCTCTGATAATTAGTAAAAAATCAACAATCAGCAGATACAACTGAACCAAAGAGCACATTATCCCTTTCTCTCACTCAACGCATGAATGCTTACACACACACACACACACACACACACACACACACACACACACACACACACACACACACACACACAAATATACACAGCCAAATTAGAGGATCACTAGCCGTCACATATATAGTCAAATTACCCAAACACCCAAACTCCATTCTGCTATAATTCCTCTCTTGTGCAAGGTTTAACTTAACTAATTGTTCCTCTAATCAGACCTCCATACAGAGGCCAGGATAGAAGGAAAGGGAAACCAAGAGAGCAAGAGAGGCGAGATGCAAAGTACTTCTGACATGGCGTCTCTTTCAAGTCAGAAGGTTTGATGTGCTAATTACATGCAAATTGCATTCAAACGAGCCTTCCTGGTGCCCAGGCTCTGGCAGAATGTGTGAGGCACAGTTGCAATGTGAGGAGACAAGTGTGTTTGCTATAAATAATCTCATTTAAAGGGAAGTTATGAGTTCACATTATGCTGCACAAACAACCAATTGTGTGTTGTGAGAGGTTAGTGGGTGGGTAGTTGGAACTGTCTCTTGACGTACATCTACTCTGACTCTCCGTTCATAACTGTTCCTTTCACCTGCTCAACCCTTAATCCCACATGTTGATTAACGAGGGTACCGTCTGGCTGGGAGCTTCCTGTGCAGGCTGCATGCTCCAGACAGTAAGCTGTTGGGCTGGCGTGTGGCAGTGTGCACGATCACTTGACCACGTGCCCCATGTTACTCAGTCTCACACTCCATACAAATACTGGAATCTGACAGGAAGACCTGTCTATCTGGCTTCACCCAGTGTGCATCCATCTAGGGACATATTGACAGAGTCGTGGTATGCCTTGCTCAGGGAGGCCCCCATGTCTTGAAAAATCCCTTCTGATAAGCAGAGCATGCCATTTAGGATTCAAAAGCAGATGCACATATGAGGCTGTGCGGTTATTCTCGCTGTTCCTGAAAGCCTAAATTTAGATTTGTTTTCTCATTTCCACTCACGGAGCATCAAATCAAAATAGGGAGAGCCAAGGACGCTCCTGTTTCCTCCATTATCACTCCTGATTGTTACGCTGTGGTTCTCCTGATATGCCACAACATTGTCACCTTTCATGGCTCTGTTTACAGCCTGCAAAGTAACAGGTTTGTGGTTGCAGTGAGAAAATATCAGTTCTTTGAACACATGACTGTTCACGGGAGGCCATGTGTTTATTTTTTCCATCCATTTCTTTCTCTGTCCTTTATTCTGTCAAGAAAAAAGCGATTTTCTCTTGAAAGCACTACTTTCATCAACAACATTATTATTATTATTATTATCATTATTGATGTTGTTGTTGTTGTGTGACCACAGAGTCAGTAATTTCGTGTCCTGTGTGCCTTGCATTGCAAATGGCCATGTGGCAATGGGAATTCCAAATAAATTTGCAAGTATTTTTGAAGAAAATTAAGTTGTGATAAGGATACTGATAAGAAGTATCTCCACTCCTTGCCCGGCACAGGCAAACAAAATATATACCGGAAATGCACTACAATTTTCATGCAATCATGCAAACAAAATATATACCGGAAATGCACTACAATTTTCATGCAATCATTTCTTTTATAAATATAGTTATAATGTGGTGTGGAATTAGATGGATATGAATAATTGTTGTGTAGCTCTTGTAACTCACCTGGGTACCTGCAACACCAACGTCATAAATATTCTCAAACTAATAGACATGTAAGTCTGTCTGGATAAGAGTGTCTGCCAAATGATCTTAAATGAATGCAGAGAATTGTAGTACTGGCATCCTGCAATATATAGAATAACCAATTGTACTGTAGGCTACGTGCATTGAGTCATAAAAACCTCAGTGCTTATTTGGTGTTTATAAAGGAGTGGGTGAGAGTTAGGAAGGTATAAACCTCACAATTTATGGTGTTTATTATGGAGTGGAAGAGAGTTAGGAAGGTATAAACCTCACAATTTGTGGTGTTTATAAAGGAGTGGAGGAGAGTTAAGAAGGTATAAACCTCACAATTTGTGGTGTTTATTATGGAGTGGAAGAGAGTTAGGAAGGTATAAACCTCACAATTTGTGGTGTTTATAAAGGAGTGGAGGAGAGTTAGGTATAAACCTCACAATTTGTGGTGTTTATAAAGGAGTGGAGGAGAGTTAGGAAGGTATAAACCTCACAATTTGTGGTGTTTATAACAGAGTGGATGAGAGTTAGGAAGGTATAAACCTCACAATGTGTGGTGTTTATAAAGGAGTGGAGGAGAGTTAGGAAGGTATAAACCTCACAATTTGTGGTGTTTATAAAGGAGTGGAGGAGAGTTAGGAAGGTATAAACCTCACAATTTGTGGTGTTTATAATGGAGTGGATGAGAGTTAGAAAGGCATAAACCTCACAATTTGTGGTGTTTATAAAGGAGTGGCTGAGACTTTGGAAGAAATAAACCTCCCAATTTTCAAACTCTCATGCACAATAGCTTTACTGTTTTTATGATTAACCACTATGCTTAGCCCAGCTGTTTAAAATGCATGAGACGAGTACTATGACTGAGAATACAGCGATCTTCTGCTTTTCGCTGCCCTTTTACACATAGTGCATAATGATGCATCTGTGCTTACATGAACAAAGAAAGTGAGTGTCTTCTGATATGTGGCAGATATTGCAGAGGTTGTTGCTGCAGTTGCCTGATGTGGAGGGTTCTGCTGGTGTCTCTGAGGTGTCTACGGTTGTGGGTGTGTATACATGTGTAGTAGTGTTTTTTAAAGTGCGATGGGGGCTTTCCAGACATGGTGAGTTTGCAATACGAATGCATGACCACTGGTGCACAGAGACAGTGTGTGTGTGCATGTTACATTAACATGGAATAAGAAAAGGTTAAAAGTACATTGAAAGGCCAAAAAAAGGTCAGCACCTGGATTTAACTAAGCAAATAGGTAAGAGCCTCCCATTGGATAATTACTGCATGGTGATTATGTTTCAGCTGGCAACAAGTTATTTCACTCTAACTGATGCAGTGAGTAGCTCAATGGTTTGGGTACTTGACTTGTAACTGGACGGTTGCTGGGTCAAGCCCCACCCCTGCCAAGTTGCCACTGTTGGGCCCCTGAGCAAGGCCCTTAACCCTCAATTGCTCAAGTTGTACTCAGTCATAATTGTAAGTCGCTTTGGTTAAAAGCGTCAGCTAAATACCATAAATGATGCAGTGAGTAGCTTCTCATTTGTTAAATGACCATGTCGAAAGACACATCCTGTGGTCGTAGAAAAGATGTTAATCTCTTTCAGAAGGGTCAAATTATTGGCATGCATCAAGCAGAGAAAACATCTAAGGAGATTGCTGAAACTACTAAAATCAGGTTAAGAACTGTCCAACGCATTATTAAAAAGTGGAAGGACAGTGGGGAAACATCATCTTTGAGGAAGGAATGTGGTCGGAAAAAGATCTTGAATGATCGTGATCGGCAATCACTTAAACGTGTGGTAAAATCAAATCATAGAAAAACAACAGTAGAACTCAGGGATATGTTTAATAGTGAAAGTAAGAGCATTTCCAAATGCACAATGTGAAGGGAACTCAAGGGATTGGGACTAAAAAGCTGTGTAGCCTTAAGAAAACCACATGTCAGTGAAGCTAACCGGCAAAAACGGCTTCAATTTGCTAGAGAGCATAAAGATTGGACTCTGGTGGCTGAAGTGATGCACTCATCATGCCTAGTGCCTACCGTACAAGCCTGTGGGGGAAGTGTTATGATCTGGGATTGCTGCAGTTGGTCAGGTCTAGGTTCAGCAACGTTATGTGCCCAAAGAATGAGGTCGGCTGACTACCTGAATATACTGAACGATCAGGTTATTCCATCAATGGATTTTTTCTTCCCTGATGGCACGGGCACATTCCAAGATGACAATGCCAGGATTCATCTGGCTCAAATTGTGAAAGAGTGGTTCAGGGAGCATGAGACATCATTTTCACACATGGATTGGGCACCACAGAGTCCAGACTTGAACCCCATTGAGAATCTTTGGGATGTGCTGGAGAAGACTTTGTGCAGTGGTCCAAATCTCCCATCATCAATACAAGATCTTGGGGAAGAATTAATGCAACTCTGGACAGAAATAAATGTTGTGACATTGCAGAAGCTTGTGGAAATGATGCCACAGTGAATGCATGCTGTAATCAAAGCTAAAGGTTGTCCAATGAAATATTAGAGTCTGTGACCTTTTTTTTGGCCAGGCAGTGCATAAAGTGAGTAAGCCAATTTTTTGCTTTAGCCATCTATTATCTACCCCTCTGGACAAAGTAAGCAAATGAAAATTAGGACTTTTTTCCCCTGAGGTTGAAAATATTGAACACTATTCAAAGACAAAGCACAGCTCTACCTTCAGTTTGTGCTCAGCAGACATGGTGGTGTGGATGTGGTGGTGCTAGTGGTGGTGTTACAATTTTGCTCACTCAGGTAACGTTCATGCTTTTATTACACCGTTGCCCATATGACACAGTCGTAAAATGACTCTTCATATTTATACAGATCCATAAAATTAGGAGTCCATGCTTATGATGCAGGAAAGTCATTAGTACTGAATAATGCACAGTCCCAGAGTCAACAAAGACAGAATGCTCAGGTTTTAGTAGGAGTTACTTTATCACTGCCTATTAGCATGACTGTTCTCCATTATGGAGATGGAAGGTTGGAATCGATACTGGGTGGGAAGGTATAGAGGAAAACGCGGAAGCCTGCGATCCTTCATAACTCTGCATAGGCTCTGTGCGCTCCATAAATGGTTATTCTGCATTCTCGGACCAGCAATAATCACAGTGGGAATATTTTACGTGATTCCCCAATTCACCTTAATGCAAGCGCTCAAGAGATCACTGCCTGCATAAAAATGTCACCAGCTCCAAACAGTTGGTGTGTTTGTGGAAACGTGTACTCGCACTATTGATCTATGCCAAGGGGAGCTGCTCTGCTGTAATAGCTTTGATTCACTATTCCAGTGGATACCTGTAATTTCCTTCACGAATTGCCACCTTATAAAGCAGTGAAAAGGATCTTTTTAAAAAGTTTTGAGGCTCAGTCATTTGCACAGGAGTGATCTACTCTCTTGATTTTACAGTTTTAACAACTTAATGCATTAAGTATGTACTAAGGTAAGTCATCCAAATTTATCCTTTAGGTCAACACTGAAACGGCTTTTCACTTCGCATAGCATAAAAATGAGGATTAAGGCAAACCCCAGAAATGGGTAGCATGTTAAATGAAATGAAATGAAGAAAATTCAAAATGAAATCAAATCTCATGTTTTTATAGCACTTTCCTGCAGATTTGTGTCAAAGTGCTTTCCAATTTGATTAACAAGTACAAAACAGAGATATAATACTACATTAAACTTCATTATAATAGATAACAATATATATATATATATATATATATATATATATATATATATATATATATATATATATATATATATATATATATATGCCAAAAAAAGGTCAGCACCTGGATTTAACTAAACAAATAGGTAAGAGCCTCCCATTGGATAATTACTGCATGGTGATTATGTTTCAGCTGGCAACAAGTTATTTAACCCTAACTGATGCAGTGAGTAGTTTCTCATTTGTTAAACAACCATGTTAAAAGACACATCCTGTGGTCGTGGAAAATATGTTAATCTGTTTCAGAAGGGTCAAATTATTGGCATGCATCAAGCAGAGAAAACATCTAAGGAGATTGCTGAAACTACTAAAATCAGGTTAAGAACTGTCCAACGCATTATTAAAAAGAGGAAGGACAGTGGGGAAACATCATCTTCGAGGAAGGAATGTGGTCGGAAAAAGATCTTGAATGATCATGATCGGCAATCACTTAAACGTGGTGAAATCAAATCATAGAAAAACAACAGTAGAACTCAGGGATATGTTTAATAGTGAAAGTAAGAGTATTTCCAAATGCACAATGCAAAGGGAACTCAAGGGATTGGGACTAAACAGCTGTGTAGTCTTAAGAAAACCACGTCATTGAGGCTAACTGGCAAAAACAGCTTCAGTTTGCTAGGAAGAATAAAGATTTTAATCTGGAACAATGGAAGAAGGTCATGTGGTCTGATGAGTCCAGATTTACCCTGTTCCAGAGTGATGGGCGCATCAGGGTAAGAAGAGAGGCGGCTGAAGTGATGCACCCATCATGCCTTGTGCCTACCGTACAAGCCTGTGGGGGCAGTGCTATGATCTGGGGTTGCTACAGTTTGACAGGTCTAGGTTCAGCAAAGTTATGTGCCCAAAGAATGAGGTCAGCTGACTACCTGAATATATTGAACGAGCAGGTTATTCCATCAATGGATTTTTTCTTCCCTGATGGCATGGACATATTCCAAGATGACAATGCCAGGATTCATTGGGCTCAAATTGTGAAAGAGTGGTTCAGGGAGCATGAGACATCATTTTCACACATGGATTGGCTACCACTGAGTCCAGACCTGAACCCCATTGAAAATCTTTGGGATGTGCAGAAGAAGACTTTGCGCATTAGTCCAAATCTCCCATCATCAATACAAGATCTTGGGGGAAAAATTAATGTAACTCTGGACAGAAATAAATGTTGTGACATTGCAGAAGCTTGTGAAGATGATGCCACAGCGAATGCGTGCCGTAATCAAAGCTAAAGGCGAAAATATTAGAGTGTGTTACCTTTTTTTGGCCAGGCAGTATGTGTGTGTGTGTGTGTGTGTATGTGTATATACAATAATAATAATAATAACTATATATATATATATAGTTATTATTATTATTATTGTTGTTTTATATATATATATATATGTGTGTGTGTGTGTGTGTGTGTGTATTATATATATATATATATATATATATATATATATATATATATATATATATAGTTATTATTATTATTGTTGTTGTTGCTATTATTATTATTGTTATTATTATTATTATTATTATTATTAGATGATTACATAATCAAATGCATGAAAAAAGCCTCTCTAATTATAAGTGAGGCTGCAAGTTTTGAGCTAAGGAATGAAAATGTTGACATTTACTGTAGCTCATATCCTCACAGAGACTGTTCCAAAACCTTGGAGCATAACAATTCAATCCTAATTGCTTCAGCTCACACAGATAAGCACGTAAAGGAAGATGCAGACAACACCAAACTCACAAGTTCAGTTGCCATGGCGCACACACAGCCATACTGATAAATGTATGGTCGTCACTTAGGATAAAAGCACCTGCCAAATAATGAAATGTGAAGGTTTGTAAACGCTAAGCATTTAGTTACGGATAAGACAGATCACACAATGCTTTATAGAGGAAAACAAGAATTCTAAAATAAATAGAACAATTAATGTTTAGGAAATTTAAACATTTTAAAATGCAAGTAATATGAACTCATATTCTGTTCCTTCTTACAACTCAGGGATGCGGATTTCTAAAATTACTGAAGTCGGTTTATTACTTTCTAAGAAAGGCCAAATAGGAGAGCATTACAATAATCTAACATGCTAGTAATAAAAGTGCGCATTAGTCTTTCGGTATTGCTCAGAGAGAGAAGTCTGCCATTTAGTCATATTTTTTAAATTACACACGGTCTTTGTAATATTCCTGATATAACTAAAACCTGTTTCTGAGTCAAAAATAACTACTTAGAATTAGCAAATAAGCCTTTATAGAAGTAGCGGATGTCTGTAATGGATAAGTAAATATTTGCGTATATCATATATAGGCTTTACTATTTCCTGAAGCTTAATTTCAAACAAAGCTAGAATTTTAATCATCATTTTACATTTTTGGCAGACACTTTATCCAGAGAAACTAACAATTTCAAGCATATTACAGAGGTAGGCAAATGTATTGTTAGGAGTCTTACCCAAGGACTCTTATTGATAAAGCAGAGAGCATTAGGCCTCCAAAGGAGAGGCAACGTTGTGACCCATTGTGACAAAGTTAATCAGCACTGGTACAAACTCTTGAGCATATTTGAAGCTTTTTAAGACTCATATTCACTCCAAGCAGGGAGCAAAACCAGCTGATTGTAGAATTTCTTAGCTCACTCCTGCTGTAACCTACTGGTTCACAGTTCAGCACTGGTAAATGGAGTGAACCACAAATGATATACTGCTAGAATTTCAAAATATTTAAAATTTGTTCTTTAATATCTATGGTCTCTGATTGCAGATAAAAACTGATAATCGCTGAGAATAGCCTACACCGTAAAATTGTGTTAAGTGATAGCCTACATCAAGTGTTAGCCTACATTAAGTGTTAGCCTACATCAAGTGTTAGCCTACATCAATTCAGAAGTGCACTGCATGTGAAAATGAACATTTTGATGTTTGGAAACAATCCAGCCATTGACAAGGGATTGTGTTAATTCCTTACTAACCCGAAGTGTGAAAGTAAAACTAAATTTGCTTGCAGGATTTTCCAGGAGTTCAAAGCGATTTTAACTCGCTCTATGAGACACTCTACAAATACACCACTTTAATCATTGATAGAGATTGGTAACACAGACGAGAGAGAGAGAGAGAGAGAGAGAGAGAGAGAGAGAGAGAGAGAGAGAGAGAGAGAGAAGATGTATTGAGAAAATACCTGCTGAATTCTCCGTTGAATTTAATGATTTAGTAAGGTCATAGCAATATTTCACTAGTAGAGAAACGTGGGTGTGCTGGGCACACTGACAGCAATGAGATAAAGAAAGAGAGGTGAGGAATGTGGCAAGATAGCCCCCTGGTGAAATTATAACAGAGTTCTGGAGGAATGGTAACACAATGGTAAGAAAAACACACCTCGCATTTACTGCATTGTCACCAAAAAAAGGATATGTTTTTCTACATTTATGCCAAAGAGATTAGCAGCGCCATGCAAGTGTAGAGTGTCAGAGCAAATCAGAGAGTTGCAGCAGCATCTGGACAGTCTTGAGGCAGCATTTCAAAGCTTCCCGATTCTCCCTGTCACTGGCTTCATCAGTCTAGATTTTCCCAAAATGAAGTGAATAATGTGAGATGAGGAAATGGAGGTATTCAACCCCAGATCGCAAATACTAATCTGACACCAAGCCCTCGAGAGTTTGATTTGAATACAAGTAATTCTGTGACATCGTTCTACTACCAGTAATTACAAAATCCAGGACTGAATGTGGGATCTAGTCATGGAATTGAATACTTTTGGGACAGAGTGGAGCCAGCCTGTGCCCATGGTGGGACATGGCCTTCTCGTGGCTAAGATGAGGCTAAATCTCCTTCATCTTGTATCCATCAGATTATATAAAGACTGTCTTTGCCTGTCAGCCCTGCTTATGTAATAAAGTGTTTAAGTGGGCTTTGCCTCAACCTGTCTCTTCAAGTGGGGCAACGTGGGTAATGTTGCCATAATTCAAGATGATGTAAGGGATCTGGTAACCTGGGGACAAGTGATGAATCAACCGTTTATTAGGGGTCTTACAGCATATTAAAAACGGTCCAGCTGACAATTCAAAGCCCAAGTATGATACACCTCAGATACATAAATGCCATATGAGTTGCATGAGTCCAATCTAAGTTCCATTCCGGTTATGAAATGTATTTCTGCTGTTGATCAACACGTTTCAACAGCCTGTGGCTAGGGAGAAGACATTTTGGAGCATTACTCTATTGTCAACACAAACTGCATCTTGTCCAGTTCGACAGTTAGAGTGGATCTGTGACATATCAGCTTGTGCATGATACCAGAATGACTTCTACTTTTTTAGAAGCCTTTTTAGTGTATCCGTGCCTTAGTGTCTGCGACACACCACTGAGTGAGACATTATTAAATTCAAAGGCCGCGTAACTCCAAGGGTGCGGCATTAATGAGTAAGTCTGCTTCTCTGCCTGCCTGACATTTGCCTTAACTGCTCTGTTGTCATGGCCGGACAGGCGTAATAGACTGAAACATGGGGGCTTATTATTTGCACTTTTTAGGGGAGCTCCACGGACACAGCGCCAGAGTGGGTCGATGAGATGAGATTAGATTACATGATGCAGAATGACAGGTGGAACTTTCCAGAGGGCCCATTGATCGATACCGTGGTCAGGGCTGCCCTGCTTCCATCATCAGCCATCGCTTGAGTGTAGGCCAGTCTTTCAGACCCCGCTAATGTGCTACAGAACCTGTCTATGTGTTTATGCTCCTGAACTTGTGTGTGTGTGTGTGTGTGCAGGAGTATATCTGTGTAGGGACATGTGTTGTTGTAGGATTGTGTGAATGTGTTTGTCTGCAGTAAATGAAGAGGACAGTACAGTAGAAAGGAGCGTAGCCAAAAAAACAGTTTACTGACTGTGCTAAATAGAAGAACATTCATCTATTCATCTCTTCTTAATATGGTAGCTAAGAGCATGTTATATCTGCTTCATCTCTCTCTCTCTCTCTCTCTCTCTCTCTCTCTCTCTCTCTCTCTCTCTCTCTCAGACATTTCCCAATATTTCTGTCTCTTGCATTCTTTAATTCTTTGTAGTGATACTAAATTTGTCAAACTGTCCCCCACACTTCACAGAAAGAAGGTCGCGCATAGTGGCATAATCTGCAATATTTATACTGAATTCCATGCTGTTGTCTTATCCATGGTGACTTTGCTCTGCTCAAATTAAAGACCTAAGCAGCACTCCAGCTACAAGAATGGCATGTGTTTAAACATTCATGTGCTCTCCAACAATTTCTCTGTCTGATCTGGAAGTGCTGCAGTTGTAAATAATTCAGTTGGCCTGTCTGGCACCGAACCTGGTGAGAATAGTGGCAATAGAGGGCCGGGCATGATTGGCATGCCTGCCTCAGTCCAAGCCCAGGCCACGAGAAGCCTGGCGGCCCCTAACGAGGCCCAGGCTGCATGCACCCGTGTCCATTAATCAGAGCTCGCTGCAGCTCTGCAAATACATCGGCAAGCGGAGACATCACAAACGGGAAATAACTATTAGAGCGAAGCTGAGAGAAGCTAATATTTGCTAATATTATAGCAAATATTACACAGCTATTACAGACAAAGCATTGCTTAAGCACCAATTAACATGGCACTGTGTTCTCTGTAATTGGGCTTTGTTGGTCTACAGGAAGCAACCGTTAAGTGTTCTCAGTCATACAGCTGAACCCTGTCTGTGAAGTAAGCAGCGTGGGGGCCTTTGCTTATGTTTGGGTAGGGGAGATTCATATAACAGCTTAACCTTGTCTGAATAATGCAAAACATTGAATGCCTTAAATATGCGCATAATTTCATCAGATACAGAGATAAGTGCTACAGGATTAGTGTCTTAACTTGTTTGTTTGTTTTGTCTGACAATTTCTAATATCTATCCAGTGCTTTGCTGCCCTATTTTTAGACATTCATTGCATATGCTCGTGGGCAGGGTGATGTTAGGAGCCAGCAGAATTAGCTGTAGCATAAACTAAATTAGTCCATAAATAATCACCTCCCTGCTTAAACAAGACTTAATCTACTTTTACACTACCAATCCCCAGGACTTGAACTATGCCATGGGGATCTTCGGTATGCATCTATTAATCCGATCATTAATGATGCCCTCACCTCAAATCCGTAATTTACATAAAGCTAATCTTCATTCATCTCACTGCAGTAACCTGATGAGGAGGGTTACTGTCATCACTTACTGGCCAACCTTGGCTGAAGAGAGCGGATCGGGAATGAGCTTCTCAAATCATGCCTCTTTTCCTTTCCCCGGGGCCTAGTAAAGGCTCTGATAAGCAGACCAGTTTAGCGCAATTACATTCCGATAGTGTATCATGCTCAGATAGGGTAATATCATTTATGAAGATACAGTCCTTGTGTTTTTAAATCAGCCCTCTGTTTGCAAATGCAAATTATGAGCAAATGCTTTTTAAATGCAGGCCATGCTAAAAACCTGTTTTGGAGACATCCTTTACATATTTCTGAGTAAGCATAAAAAAATCTAATAACTATAAAGTATTGTATAATATATATATTCTCTCTTCTCTCTCTCTCTCTCTCTCTCTCTCTCTCTCTCTCTCTCTCTCTCTCTCTCTCTCTATATATATATATATATATATATATATATATATATATATATATATATATATATATATATCTTGCCATATCTTTATAGAATAATTTAAACAGTCAAGGTCACTGACGGAAAAAGCATGCAAATCTCTAGGATGGTGGAGGTAATTGAAGTCAGGTGTTTCAATCAATTCAGGATCAGTTCAGCTTTGGATTTGACCTCCTGTGTCAACAACAAAAACAACAACAAAAACAAAACAAAACAAACAAACAAACAAAAACGCAACTGAATTCTGTGGCATATGGTTCAATTTCAGAGAACCTGGAAAAAACATTGCTAAAGCTTATGAAACTGGAAAGGGTTACAAAAGACTTGCACCTTCATCGGTTCACATTCATGCTGATATTCAGAGGCAGAAGAAGAAGTGGGTGTCCTACGAAAACGGATGATGGCGAGGGCAAATCTGTATGCATCTCTGATGCACCTGATAATGTGTTCAAGACTTTACCATAAGATAAAGATCACTCAAATGCACAATGACAGCATGACAATGATCCAAAACACAGTCAGCTCTGGAGCGGCTCAAGCTGAGACGAGCTGGATCCTTTTTGGATTGGGTTTATTCCTATAAATATCAAGGCATATGGATACATCGTAAACTCACATTCAACTTTAATATGAAGAAAGTGATGAAGGTAAAGGTCAGGGGCACAGATACAAATCTTGTTGCATTTTTAAATCGTTTAAAACATCTATTCAGGTGGCATTTTATCTGTTTAAGATTATGGGGATAAAATTAATGAGAAGGTAGCCTTGATACTAAAACCTTTCATTGTTTCATAGTGCTCTGTAGAATATGTACATCATTTCAGCAGATAGCAATATAATATAGTTGTATTATACTAAAATAGTACAGTATAGTATAGTATAGTGTAGTATAGTATAGTATGGTTTTTTTACAGTAGTGTAACAGAATGTCTACACATTACTGTGAACGTAATCGAAAGGTAGATTGGCCTTCACTAGCCATTCAATGATGGTTGCAAACCCTGTTTTTTGTATATAAATCTTTGCTGGGAAATTGCCATTGTATTTATCCTCCTTACTGAATAATGAATATGGTATGATTGGATAATCCTTCAGGCTTCAGTAAGAAGAGCTGGCCTTGGTAATGTTGCTTTTGCTTCACATCACTGTAATAAAATTCAGAACACACTGAAACTTCAAAGCCTGATAGTCACTGCAAATTGTTTTTAATTTATTTGATATGAAGCTGTTATAGTTTTGATATCTTGATTTTAAAGTTGATTTTTTGATATTATATATATATATATATATTTATTTTAATTTCAGTTTTATTTAACCTTATTTATATTTGAATCTTTTCAAGTTTTTAATCACTCCTTATTCTTTATCATTCCGTTTTGATTTCGTGCGGGTCCTGTCATGAGTGTAGTACACGCAGGAGGAAAGTAGGAAGCAAACGTGAGTCTGACACTGAAGATTAATGAAAGAAATGAAAATGAAATCACAGAAGCACACTAACCAGAACTAAAGTAAGCCGACGTGACAGCGTTATTACTGGCCAGCAAACGGTCACACGGGCAGAAACAAACATAATAATAACCCCCAGGTGGGGGTAACCCTAACCACCCGAGGTGGCGTGGCAAGAAACCAAAACAGAGCGTACATGCAACAAAAAGATGAAACGTAAACAAACGCCACGTGCACGTGCACTGCCGGCTGCCTGCAGGGGGCCGCTGTCAGAGGTCCACTTTGAAGATAAAACAATCATCTGGGAAGGTCTTAATAAATATCTAGATGTTTAATAAACAAAATGAAATTTAAAATGAAAAAAAAAGGCAATTAAAGCAAGATGTTCAGTTTAATACGGAAGAACTGAAAATTGTACAGTGTAATGGGCCAAAATATCTACTGTGCTGGAGTGATCAACAGCCACTGTGCTTGGCTGAAGTTATTGCCAATAAAGACAGCCACAGACAATAATAAAGAAAGCTCCACTAGTAGCTAATCTTGCTCACATCGTTTTTCTTTCAATGTGCATTTATTCAATAATGACCTAACTGTAAAATGTTATGTTTGTTGTTTGTTAAATAAGACCCTCTGGTTATTATTAAATGAGGACCAGGTTTTAAGAGCTGCTCTTGTTAAATTTCAGATATTTCCAAAGGTTTTCCAAACCTTTTCCTCTTTACACTGTAGTGTTTGGTGCCTTCATCCCTCATGGGTCCACTGTACGTCTCTGATGTGGCTGTGTCCCTCACGTGCTTTGGTTCGTTAGGCTCGTATCCATCTCCACCTCACACCTCAAGCCTTTGGCGTGTGAATTATGCTGCCGTCGTTTTGACTGGCCACGTCTACCGTGTGTGTGTGTGCAGTAATGCGCTCTTCGCTGAGGTTGGTTAGGGAAAGAAGGAAGTCAGAGCAGGGGTGGCAGACCGTCTAGAGAGACATTCTGCCAAGACTGAGTGGCCCAAACTACTGCTTGGAGCCACATCACCTAGGTAACCAGGTAGAGACTACGCCAGCATTGTGCAAGTGTTTCCTGGAACTCTGAGGGTTCAGCTCCCCTCAGTACGAATTACAATGAGAGACATGAAATGTACAGTGCATTTTGAAGGCAGGCATTGGGGATGTTAACAAATACAAAGAAGAATTTCAAACGCACACAGGAAAATCAATGCTTTTGCCTCAGGAGGACGTGAGAAGCTTTGTGCTGAGACTCCTACTCGAGAAAATCTAAAGTACTGGAATAAGCTACAGGGGCTGCTTGCTGTACTGAGTGAACTGGGAATTACTGCTGTGAAGAAGTCGCCCAGGACAGTTGGGACTGGTGTCAGTGGAGCTGTGAAATTCTCAGAATGACCAAAGCACCATCTTAAAAAAGAACAATCAGTAGGTAAATGTGGAGTTTTGAGATTCCCTCAGAACACAGAGGGTTTGGTTTTCCAAGCACTTTTTAATGTTGTTGCTTTCTCTTTTTTTTTTCATCATTGAGCCAGTGTGTTCTACATATAAAAAATGTTCTGCTTTCTCTGATGTTGCTCTGATTTTGCTGCTGCTTCTGGGCCAGTACGTCATGTGGCTGATAAAATAACTGCGCATCTTAAGGTCAAACAATGTGCGTTTCTGATGACACGGATGGAAATGAATAACTAAATGTGAACCTGTGATCCTCCCACTGGATGTTGGGCCACAGGACGGCTGTGCTGCAGAGTAGCTGTAAGTTATCCAGCCAACTGGGGGCGAATATGCATGTCTGCTGAATGGAAAAGGCCTGTGGTCTGTGGCAGTTGATCAAAGGACACCCAGTCCTTACATGTATGGATGCTTGATGACATGGAGGGGCTGAACAGAGCTTTGAATCAACAGGGAGAAATGTTTCATATGCAAGTGAGCAAAGTGTGTGTGTGTGTGTGTGTGTGTGTGTGTGTGTGTGTGTGTGCGCATGCACGTGTGTGGGTGCATGCATGCATGCATGTTTTCAGCACAAAGCCTTTCAGTTTCAAAGCATCAATGCATTTATTATTCCATTAAACCTGGCTAAGGTCGGAGCACCTCATTAGGCCTGGGCTTTGAGCAGAGACTCACTGAGGAATTCATCTGTAGAGAGAGTCACACTGAATTACTGCTTTTCCTTGCTTTACACATCCAATGTCTCCTTCCCTCAGTCTGCAGCGGAAAGCCTGGAAACACAAGAGTCCCAGTGTTCCCTACTGCCCCACTCTGTTTACTCATCTGTTTTAATCAATGACAATATTAAAAGGTGACTTTAGTCTGCATTAAATGAATGCCTAAAAGGACTCGCTAATGCACTGGGGGAACTGGACAAAGTGTTTGTGGAGGGCAAATTTGTTAGACAGGGTCCATGTGAATGCAAGCTGACTCAGAACCACCTCTGTGCCACTAATGAGCACTAGGCTCTGTGTGTGGTGGTGTGTTTGTATTTGAGTGTGTGTGTGTGTGTGTGTGTGTGTGTGTGTGTGTGTGTGTGTGTGCAGACACGCATGTGCGGACACGCATGTGCATGTGTGCACATGTATGCAATCATTGTGAACTCTGTTGTTGTGAGCTGAGCAATGAGGAGGCGGCAATGCAAGTAAACAGAGGCTACACAACTCTTGTTATAGAGGAAGTCCACAGTGCACACTGGGCTCTGCGCTGTCTGTGTGGCCAATGGCTAATGTTATTCTGGTTTTATTCTTGTTTACCCTTGTTTGCCAAGAGTTGGATGTAGGGAGTTTGAGCCAAGCAGCACAAACAGCACTGTATCAGCAGGGTGGCCATTAGAGAGCAAGGAATGTATGAAAGCCGGGGAGAGGAAGAGAATGAAGACAAAACAGTGGAAAAAAGAAAAAGACTGTGAGAGACAGAGAGAGGGATGCGAGCTACAGAGAAGCTGGGAAATCTGGGAAATCACAATGCGGAGAAATGGTTTGGGTGTAATTGTGGCTAGCTAGGAGTCACATGAAGAAGTCACACTGGTGCCTCCAGCTGTTATCTCTCAGATGTTTAATGCACTGCCTCGCCCTTGTGCTTATCATTTAATATGTACTTTTTTATTAGTTCTGAAAAAGGTTTTTTTTTTTAGTGTGGGGCTAAGACGGTAATTCAGATAGAGTGTATAGAGCTGACAGTCATCTCCCACTATCCTTTCAAGAGAGAAAAGGTGGACAAGTTAATATCTACCCCTGAGAAAAGGTAAGCACAGCACTGGTTTTACATGCTAGCCTATGGGAGTTTTCTTTGTTTTTGTTCATTGCTGTGGTCCGATTATCACCACAACCTGATGTGAAAATTGGATGGTGACAGAGAAAGGTTACCTGACTATCACTTTATATTCTGCCAGTGCTGCACTTAATACTGAAGCCACATGCGCAAACATGCCTGGAGCAGCTGGGTCACATATCCTGGCTAATCTCGATTATGTTCTGTCCTCGTGAAATGTATTTGTTTATTGAGTGCAATCAGACCTGATTTCACAGACTGGGTCTCATTCTCCAAAGCACATCAGTGATTAGGATTCCATCACATGCACTTATCAGCTCAGCGAGTGAAGGCTGGTGGAAGAAAGGCTGATTGGCGAAGCATAATTGAGTGGTATAGGAGCAAAGAAAAGTCATTAGAGAAGTCACCACACAACCTCCACCCAAACCTCCACCACCCAGCCTCCAGTGCGCAACCTCCACGTCTAGCTTCCAACACCTGGCCTCCACCGCCCAACTTGTGCCTCCAGACCCTTACGGCCTGCAGTGGTGGTGAAGTGGGCGTAAAAAGATGTCGTTATTCACTTCTCAGCTCAGTGCCCCAGTGTACCACGCTCATATGCATGCTACTGTCATTCATCTGCACCAGGCGTACCACTGAGTTGGAAGGCAGAGGGTTGGCGTAGCCATGGAAACCATAGGGAACTCCTTTGAAAAGCTTCCCATGTGAAGCGCTGGCCTGCTACATTTCGAGAGGCACAGCTGGACTTAATCAAACAACAGCATGTTTGGAATTTAATGTCCTAGCCATAGGAACTTGCACAAATGAAAGCCATGTTTTACTAAAACATAAAAGGCGGTTTTAATTAGATCTTAACAAAACTAAAGGTGCGTGTCCGTCTAGCAGCAACTGGCCAGAGCTTCTAATCAACTGGAGTCCTCCTGCCTCATCAGAGTGGACAAGGGGAGAGGAGACACAGATCAGCGCTCTGCTCCTCGCCCACATCAGAGGCCCTGGAAGGAGCCTGGCTATGCCTGTGGAACCTGGTTGAGTAGATAAGCGACAGAATTAGCCCAATTCTTCACCACTGTGGATTCCCAATTAAACATACAGACCTGACAGCAGAGCCCTCATTTGTAGACTTTATCCCATTACTTACAATTGATACTGTGATGTAATCACTATATTTTAATACATATTAGGATGTCAAACTTCTGATGCATTTTCAGACGATGTTACCGTACCAGACACAATTTTTATTTTTATACAACCCTAGTTTGTTCCTTTTTTTTTTTTTTTACCAGTGAGATGGCGGCTCTTGATGGACTCAGACCGCTCCCTGCGGAGCTCAGATGAATTCTGCTCTGATAGGGTGTTCCCTCTTTCTCATGTCTAGCACAGGCAACGCCGTGATAATGAACAACAAGATATGGCGTCAGTCCAGCCCACAAAAGAATCATTAACAAATAGCGTGGCCGACCCCAAAGGCTTGCAATGTGGGTGGGATGTGTTTCACACAGCAAGGTGAGACCTGCCTGAGACCTGGGTGAGACCTGGGTGAGACCTGGGTGAGAGGGGCAGGGGGGAAGCAAAGCACCTGCATTAAATGAGCAACAGGAGATGTTAATAAGTATGTTATAATGCGTTTAACATGCATTATAAGAACCAATGCAAACCACATACGTGCACCTTGCAATGTGAAATCTATTAGAAATTGCCACCAGGTAGTTATTTTAACAGTTTAATGCATTAAAATCACAAGAATGTGGAGAAACATATTGAAGCTACCCCTCCATAGCTGTCAATCAAATTTTTAAGAAGGAAATATTTCTCAGAGGCATGGTGCAGAAAAGTCACATTTTGGAAAAACAACATCCACATTGTTTGCTTTTAACCTACCTGAATATGCTCATTACTGGAACGAAAACATGAGATAGCATCTCGCATTATGTCTGCTGCTTAAAGCTGAAAGCAGAACACCATGAGTAGAAATTTAAAGCTATTTAAATAAGCAGCTCTTTGGCTGCAAGACAAAAGCCTTTGTAATAGTGAGTACCTATGACACATTTGAATAAAAAATGGACAGTTAAGGGAAAGTATGGATGGAAAGCTCATTAGGGCCAAATTACATTTGAAAAGCAACCTCCTAATTCTCTCTGTTTGTCAAGATTTATGCTTATTTTAGGCAGACAGTGATGTATTTTTACCAACCTCTCCATAAATACACCAATATTTTCTGATTTATTCATCGGTGCATTTTCAGTATAAAGGTTATTTGTAAAACTTAGGACAGCTGTGAATTGCTATTGATTGGATTCTAATTTAATTCTCCCAGTTGTGCTGCTCAGGGCTGTCTGCCTTCCCCCTGCAAGCGGCCCACAAAGATGCATGAGCTCAGTGTGCTCTGGGCGCAGATATATACGACCCCTGATGCTCCAATTACACTTGATATTGTCTGGTCAGATTCTCACAGTGAAATATGTCTGATACAAAGTCAGCCTATGGATTCTAGCCGCTCCTGAGTCCCGTGAATCCACCCTCCACTTCCACATGGCAGGAGGATGTCCTCTTCACACAGACATGCAGCTCTGCAGAGCCTCCTGCTTGGGGGTCTGTGGGCGCTGCAGATCTGCTAGCTTTACGATGGTCACCCTCCACTGCATGGCCAGGGGATGGACACAGGGAGGACAGAGAGGAGCAGGCATGTCTGAACAAGGGAGGGCTTTAATCCATCACCTCCAGCTGATTGTGATGAAGAGCATGCCGATCTGGCACAGAGCCTGTCGCGTGCAAGCTCGCCCTCTGTGGGACCAGGTCTGGCACGCAGGCACGTGCACTCGCACATACATCTGTGCCTGTTAGACAGTGTTGTGACACATGCACATATAATGGCGTATAATATAGACATATGATGGCAGTCTGCGTGTGTGTTTGAGCGTGCATTTGTGCTTGAATGCATGTGTAGGACTGTGTGTGCCAGTGAACAAGTGCGTTGTATTTGTGCATGTAGGCAAACGTGTTTGGGTCCCTTTTTGCTCCGCAACGTCTGTGACTGAGCCCACTCAAGGCTAACATTGTTGCAGCAAATGTCAGAATCACATGCGTCGTGTACAAAAGGAAGTGACCTCCTTCTGCACTCAAAGCAATCTGGAAATGCCAGCGTGTGTCAGGTTTTAGTCAGCCCGGTCACACGGAAAAATAAAGCTTTTCAGTCGGCCAGACGAGCAGAGTAAAAGCACAAACCTGATGACGGAGGGGGACGTGAGTGCTGTTTGAACAGGCAGAGATGTGTATGCCGGTGCCTGCCAAAATCCACTGCAAACCTCCCACTGCTTCTATCATGCACCAGGGGGCACAGAGCTCTGGAAAGCCAATTCATTGGTAGTACAGGATTTGTGGTGGGGCTGCCCTGCACACTCAAACCTATGGGCGAAGATCCTTTGGTGTTTCCTAAGAACTGCCCGCCGCATCCCGCCTTATGCCATCTGTTGGCTCTGGTACTTCTACAGAATTGCTGCTTAAGAGGTTAGTTTCTCTTTAACTGCAGAAACAGTCCATACAACACTGACAGCTACTTCTATTTTTGAGCATATGTCACTTTTCTTGTGTCCAGAGCTCTGGTTAGCTCTTCTGCAGTAAGTTTGTCGCTATCACTGTGCCTTTCCTGCACGTTGTCATCAGGCAAGCGAGTGGCACCATGAGTGGCTCTACTGGAGAGGTCCCTGCCTAAACTTCATTTCATTTTCCAACTCAGACAGGTTCTTCTTCACTAGTTTAAATAATAAGAGCAGGTTTCAGACTTTGCCATAAAAAGGTCAATTGTCTCTAACTGAAGTTGGAAGTTCACCTAATGCAGAAAGTTTGCCAGACGTTGCCTCCACACAACTGCACCCCCCCTTCCTTATTCCAAAGCACAGGACCAGGCCATTACGTGGCTCCTCTCTGGATGACTGGTTGCCGTGACACCCAAGCAACCACCTCCATGGGCATATTTTCTTGAGAGCATAAAAAAGTAGAGAGGGAGCATAAAAATTCAGCTGCAATAGGCATATGTCCCTAGAGTAATGTCACATCTGCCCATCTAGGTTCTCCCGCATTTGCTTTACCAGCCGGTAAAGCCAATGAGAAGTGAGAAGGAGTCAGAGCGTTAGGATTCCTGACCCTGGCTCACAGCCCTGGGTCATTTACTTCTGCTTTGCATACTCTGCACACGAGGAGCAGAAGGGGGGCGGTGCGTTCGAGGTGCGGTGGGGCACCTCTTGGACCCTCTGACGCAGGTTTCCATGCCAGCGTTCTACCGGGCTATCTGGAGGCCCCCCACTGTCTGGAGGGTGGCTTAGCCTCTGGTGCACACCGTGGAGGCTGCATGAAAGAGCTGCACTGTTATCGGCCGTGCCAGATGCGGGGCCTGTCAGTGAGAGTGCTGGGGAGCTTTATGAAGACTTTCAAAAGGCCAGCTGTTATGTCGCTAAATGTCTCCTCTGATTTGAATCCAGCCACGGCTGCAGAAATGTCAGAAACATATGTCATGAGTTTCGTTTGGCCTGCAGTCTCACATCGCAACCAGCTACAAGCATGTTTCGCAATTAATTAAAGGTTAACAATACGGGGCATGTCCGTAGCATTTAGCCATCAAAAACTCATAATCCAGTTAGTGCCAGCAGTCTTCATGGTGAAGACAAAAATGTCTTAAAGCAGTCTGCACAACAGTAGGCTGCTTTATGTACAAGTTGTGAGGGTGATTAATGATCTTTTTATTGCATATGGACTCCCTCAAAAATACTCATCCAAGGACTCTTTTCATGTTTGGAAGCATTTTGTCAAGTTGACAAAGAGACTGGAAAAATCGTAGAAAATCCCACAATGGTTTATAAGCTTAGTTCTGTCCTGTTAACAGTCGGGAACGAACGTGAAAACAGGAGCAGAGAGAAAGGTCATCCCACAGATAATACCACAGTAGATAAGCTATGTGTATGTGTGAAGGCACCGGAGATAAGGAGTGTGTTTAATTGGGCAGCCAGCATGGTCAATAGCGATGGATCTACCTTTGAACATCGCATGAAATCATGATTCACATCTAAGTTTTGGTTGATTAAAAAAGAAGAAGAAGAAATAGAAACATTCATCCTCCGCACCTGTTCCAGAGCGAACTCAGACCGCAAGTAAGCTTTCAATTAACCGTCAAGGACATGTATCGATATGGAGGCGTGCACCTGGAGTCTTTGATGTTGTGGAGAGATTTTCTCTTTAAATATTCTCTCAGTCCACAGTAAGGGGGTGGATGTGATTGACGTCGTGTGACTGTGCGCTCTGATGTGTGATTATGTGTCTCTCTCGATGGCGGAAGTGCTTTCAGTGCTCGTGTGAGACCAGGTGCGCACTGATCTCATAGACAAACACGGTGACGACAGAATGTCGTTCAGCTGAGCAGCAGGCATGCACCGAGCTGGAGCTCCTGCAGTGATCTCCAAAGATCAGCTCCATCAACGTCCTTCTCCATCATCAAGTTGTCAGCGGGAGGGCTCAAATGTTCATTTAATGGTTTTTAATTTTTTACAAGCCTGGAATAAAATAAAAGGGCTCGACTACTGCTTGTGCAGAAAATGAAGCAGCACTGGGTTAGGAAGCATGTTTCTAAAAGAGTTATTGTCATTAGTCTTATCTGGGGTCTTATCCCTCCATTATCTCATCATCACCGAGGAAGAATGGGCGCTCTCGCGCTGCATGTAAATCCGAAACGCACTTAATCCAGAGGTGCCGTTTGTGCGCGCGTGTGCGTTGTATGCAGTGCCGCACAAGCACCGCAGAGGAGGAGAGAATATGAGCACCTGAGTAAGAATGAGCAAGAGAGCAAACGTTCAGACTGAAGGAGGGGAGGTCAATCTGCGAACAGGCGCCACGTCACGCACGAGCGCACCTCGCGTCGCTCCTCGCCACCCTGAGTCGTGTTACAATGTCAAGCCGAGGCGTCTGAGATGCGGCCTGGCCTGACTGGCTGGCTTCTGAGGCTCCGGTGCGGATTTGCGAGTGAGGAGAGACCCCCTCCCCTCCCCTCCCCTCCCCCAACTCACATGTTTATTTACAGCAGCGTGTGACGCCTGGTTTCCCCTCTTATCTTAGCGGCTTTGAAGCGGCACCTGTGCCTGGATCTTCGTGTCGACGGCAAGTTGGTGAGTCAGAGCACGCTGGCGTAGCACTCTCGCTCACCTTTCTTGCACATCCCTCACTCCTCCCGGCCCCTCGGGCGAGCCGGTCGGCGGAGGGACGCCTCCGCTCGCCCGGCCGCTGCGGCTCGGTGTCAGCGGGGTTGGGGTGTGGGCGGAGGTGTGGCTTCCTGCTCGACGGCGGCATTGTCAAGGAAAACCGCGCGTCCGCTGTTTGCGCTTCCGAGAGTGAAGGCTTAAGGCGCTTATCTGCTCACTCGTGATTACCATTTTAATAGGCTTATTTTTAAGGCAGGCCTTTGTCGTTTCTAAAAGACTGTGAAAGGTGGAAGACACTGAGTTTGACACGGGAACTGGATGAGCGTATGTCTCCGGGAAGACAAGTCGGTTGTACCAGCGCGTCGTCTGCACGTTTTGTTTCTAGCGATGCAGAATCCACCGCGCACACTTTCATTGAGATCTAAAGAATCGCAGACTGTTCCTCCGGCTGAACTAACCGAGTCTAGTCACACTGCAAAGCACTCGAACACGCAAACACCAGTGTGCTGCTGTGCATGTCAGTCAGTGTCATTCAGGAAATAAATCACCCTCTTCTGTTGCTTTCCATTCTTCCCCTTAAACACGCTGAAATGGGAGATATGAATATGTATCGGCTGTGCGCTAAGGAGAGAGAATGGCTTTCTGAAGGAGTGTTAAAGAGAGAGAGAGAGAGAGAGAGAGAGAGAGAGAGAGGAGAATAAGAGATTGCTCTGAAGTCTGGGCTCATTGCTGCCTCTGAGACCATCAATAACAGGGAGGAAATGTGTCAGGGCTGTCAGTCCTGCCACAGTGGAGGGAGCAGAGCAGATACATGTGTATTACACGAGAGAGACCCTGGTAAGATCTCCCTACATTATATGAGTGCATGTCTCTGTATGTAGTTGCTTTTTAGGGCACAAAATGTATTGAATGTAGTGAAATTTAAAGAGAAATCATAGCTAGTCTACTTCGTAAGGACCAGCAAAAGTATTCAAAGTAAAGTTATTTTTACCAAAGATGCCTTACTTTTTGTTTCTTTGCGATTTCTTTGTGGTTAAAGTCCTATTGCACGTACGCACACACATACGCATAGGCTGTGTGTCTGGGTTGACTGTGTGTCAGTGATCAGGGGTGTGTGTGTGTGTGTGTTCAGCCTGACATTAGGGCACTGTTATTCAGCGAGGAGAGTTTTCCTCCAAAGCCTCACCCCTATTCCACCCTACATACACATCCCTCTGCTCCCCACTACACGTCCATTTTCTCACCGTTAATTAAAGAGCTGAGTGTTAATTAAAGCCAGAGTTGTGCTTACAGCCTCTGCATTCCTGAGAGAGAAAATACACTCAGTCTTAGCCTCCCCCTAACCCCCCAACTCTAGACCCCCCCACCCTGACCCCCCAACTCCTAGCCTCCCCCTAACCCCCCAACTCTAGACCCCCCCATCCTAGCCTCCCCCTAACCCCCCAACTCTAGACCCCCCCACCCTGACCCCCCCTCCTAGCCTCCCCCTAACCCCCCAACTCTAGACCCCCCCACCCTGCCCCCCCACTCCTAGCCTCCCCCTAACCCCCCCACTCCTAGCCTCCCCCCTATCCCCCCACTCCTAGCCTCCCCCTAACCCCCCCACTCCTAGCCTCCCCCTAACCCCCCAACTCTAGACCCCCCCACCCTGACCCCCCACTCCTAGCCTCCCCCTAACCCCCCACTCCTAGCCTCCCCCTAACCCCCCCACTCCTAGCCTCCCCCTAACCCCCCACTCCTAGCCTCCCCCTAACCCCCCCTCTCCTAGCCTCCCCCTAACCCCCCCACTCCTAGCCTCCCCCTAACCTCCCACACTCCTAGCCTCCCCCCAACCCCCCACTCCTAGCCTCCCCCTAACCCCCCAACTCTAGACCCCCCCACCCTGACCCCCCCACTCCTAGCCTCCCCCTAACCCCCCAACTCTAGACCCCCCCATCCTAGCCTCCCCCTAACCCCCAACTCTAGACCCCCCCACCCTGACCCCCCCTCCTAGCCTCCCCCTAACCCCCCAACTCTAGACCCCCCCACCCTGCCCCCCCACTCCTAGCCTCCCCCTAACCCCCCCACTCCTAGCCTCCCCCCTATCCCCCCACTCCTAGCCTCCCCCTAACCCCCCCACTCCTAGCCTCCCCCTAACCCCCCAACTCTAGACCCCCCCACCCTGACCCCCCACTCCTAGCCTCCCCCTAACCCCCCACTCCTAGCCTCCCCCTAACCCCCCCACTCCTAGCCTCCCCCTAACCCCCCCTCTCCTAGCCTCCCCCTAACCTCCCCACTCCTAGCCTCCCCCTAACCTCCCACACTCCTAGCCTCCCCCTAACCCCCCCTCTCCTAGCCTCCCCCTAACCCCCCCACTCCTAGCCTCCCCCTAACCCCCCACTCCTAGCCTCCCCCTAACCCCCCCACTCCTAGCCTCCCCCTAACCCCCCCACTCCTAGCCTCCCCCTAACCTCCCACACTCCTAGCCTCCCCCCTAACCCCCCACTCCTAGCCTCCCCCCAACCCCCCAACCCCTAGCTTCCCCCAAACCCACCCCACTCCTAGCCTCCCCTTCCCCCTCACCCCCCCCAGCCGCTGCCCCCTTTTGCAACTTGAAGCTCCACTTTGAGGTGTTTTGACATAACTGCTTTAATAACAGTGTTGTGAAAGGAAAATAATAATAAATAATAAATTAGCAAATAACCACTCTCCATCTTTCTGCCATATTGTCTTCAGTTCTCCTTAGCTTTATTGCCGTCACTGTATGTGTTATTCCAAAACAGAAAAAAATGCAGTGTTAAATATTTTCATTCTGGAATAATAGAAATGACAGTAAATACAACATAGTGAATATAACAGCAATAACATTAACTGTGGCAGTTTTACCAAGATATGTAAATATCATTAATCACAAATATGAACATATTGTTATGTAGTTCAGACGCTGTCACTCACTGGTGAGGGTTTGTAGAGTGTCTCTCTTTATGAAAGATTTGATGGTGTAGTGTTGAAAGTGATAGCACTGTCATTTACTTCGAGCTTTACTTTCATAGTCTCAGTTACTGCAAGTAGTTGTGTTCCGCTGAGTTATTTTTATACTGGTCTATAAAGCAGTGTTATTCTCAGGTTGATCTGTGTTTGTAGCTTTTACAGAATTAGTAAACCTCAGAACAAGTTGACTAAGAGGACACTGTTTGCTTCCTGTCCATTAGGGTGTTTCTTTTGGACTTGCCTTAAAGTGAATCCTGTAATGCAGGGTTCTGATTGCTTTCTGATTGGCATCAAAGTCTGCCTCTGGATTTCTACTGCATGCTTGTATCTATTATGACTGTTATTGACTAGTTATGACCCCCAAGCCTCACTTCTATACAGAGTAATGGGTCAAAAATATGCTATCAAACAGCTTGCACCAAATTGGAATCTGCACATCGATCTTATAGAACATATTTATTTCCTATTTGTTGTGTATAGAACTCTGTGTGAGCTTTTTCCATGCTGAAACTCCCCGATGCAGTAATGATGAGGCTGGAATAAGGGTACTGCACCGTGGACTCTAAGCCCATGCTACCTGGAGTGATTTAGTATCCTTCAAAAATATTTTGAAAGATATCAACTCTTTTTATGCTTACCAGCAGGCCCCGGTGCTCGCAGTAGGTCTCTCGTATGTCTGGAGCTTAAGGAACCTTTGGGCAGTGATGAAAATAGTGTCAGGTCATCTGCACAGAGCAAGAATCTTTCTTTTCTGCCTTGTCCAGGGAATGCAGCTTATTCCAATTGTACTGCTGAATTATTAATGCAAAAATCCCTTTTTCTTGATCCATTTGGGGAGGAGAAACCAACAGGGAGTGCAATTAATGAGGCCAAAATGCACATTAATTTATGATAATAAATACACACGAAGGCCAACACGCACATACATTTATAACCTTGTTTACTCTCTTGTAGACTCAGGCGTGCACACACATCTCCATTCTTCTTCCAGGCCAAGTTCTTGAAAGGCTCTCGGTAAAAAGAAATAAATAATTTTTAAAAATGCATAAAATGAATATCCTTATGAATACCCTTCTTAGGGACTTCATTAAGGGTCTGAAGTGCTATTCTGGGCATGCACATTATGTTGACCAGGATTTTTCTTTTTACTTTTTGAACAGGGTTTCAAAGCTTGTGTGCAAATTCTCACAGCTTCTCAAAGCACAAATGCAATCCCAGTGCTGAAACTGAAGTCAGGACGTGAAGATCCCCAACGTGAGCACCAATGATCCGAGCTGATGATAGTCGTATGAAAGATATGTGCGTTCGTGTCCCATTATCGCTGCTGGCATATTCCCTTCCCATCAACGCTTTAACGTGGGAAGGTCCTCGTTGCTTCAGTCAGCACTTTCTCGGTTATGTGAAGAAAGATTGTGCTTATATTTTAGACTTTTAAGTTCTTCTTTGAACCTTGGCTAAATCCATATTTCTAGATGTAATGTATGACACTGAAAAAGTACATACTTCATTTTTTTTTAAATGACAAACCTACAGCTTTCATTTATTCATTTGTACTGTAATGGCTAAGATGTATTTTATTATTAGGTAACTTAATTGATCCTATTATTCTTTTTAATATTATTAAAATAATTGTCATTTGATAGTTAAATAATCTTTAACTAAATTCCAATTTAACCTAAATTAGCTTTCCTTTAAGAGGAATGAATTCTTTTAAGACCTATGCACTCCGCTTTGGTTATTCCTTCTACTCCGTTGGAATAAGACGGGAGAAATATGTTTGAATGGCACAGAAGACAGACTCATGGTCCTTTGGTGGCCTCCGTACTTGCAGTCCTTATGCGTGTGGTCCCGCTTTCAAAATTGCATGCTTGTTTGCTGTACAGATCCTGTCAAGAACAATTATTAAGTAGACGACTGTGTTATGATTAACTACTCACTGTACAATGGATCAGCCCAAGCCTCACAAATAATTACTAGATAAAAATGGGCATTGAATTAACTAAATAATTAGCGCTGCCATTCACTGAAAGAATTATAATATTACTAAGACTGTTTGGGATTCATGAGACCCAAATGTGTTAGAGGCTTAAAACAGTTTATACACTTTTAAGACTTTGAAAGGGTTTCATGACATAAAAAATCCTGTAAGTTCTTGAACTAGGCCCTGCAGTTGACTGATCTAAGCTGTCTACCAAACAGGGTAGGATTTATTTTTAAAAGCCATTAAAAAAGCATTATCCTGGGCATTATCTCACCAGGCAAGAAGATGAGAAAGGAACGAGGCAAGCAAGCTGGCCGACAGACATGTTCCTCCGTCCCATCGACACATGACTTAGTGTTAACGAGGCAGACTACAGACTACAGGGAGCTGCGTAAGCAGGACGGATAAGGCAGGGCTGCATCACACTCACCTGCTTCACAACTGCTGGTGTAATGTCACTCTCTATGTTTGTATTTGCATAGCGGAATCATTTGCTCCTTGGGCTTTTTCGGTCGTATCCACGAGGCGAGCCGCTCCGAACAGACTCGCGCTGGCTCCGGCTGCACGCCTGTCAGTCTTCCTGCTGCGGAAATTACTGGGAAACGGAAATCCAACGAAAAGGGAGAAATTCTGTTGTGGCTCTTTTTTTCTTTTTTTCTCCCCTAGCTCGGCTCGACCAGACGTGGCTCGATTCGTGAGTCCATTATGCCGGGCTCGCGTTTCTGAGTCAGACACCTGCGGGGCTCGTTTTGTTCGCGGGATGTTAGCTGTGTGGCTGGCATCAGAGCGGGCGTGGGGGTGACCTCACTCTGATTTACGGGACTGCATCGCGGCCAAGCAGTGGAGCCTCCGCAGTGTTTCAGCAGTTCCTCTGGATGCCGATATTTCGCGTGTCTGCAGACAGAAGCCCAACAGCTGGATAGCTAAACGCGGGGAAGAAGTGTGCGAGAAGAGCATTGACTAAGAGGTGCTGAATATCTCTCACCCTGCTGCAGAATCTAAGGGATGGCCTGTGGACAGCTGGTAGTCTCAGAAGTTCCTCCACTTTTGGGTCTGGTGCTGCCTCTTGCCTCTCTCAGACAGGGCCTGATCAGATGTTTCCAGCTGACAGCCACTCCCAGGTGGCCACGTTAGTTTCAGAACCGCGTTATATGTGCAACAGCAGGTGCCACAGAGCTACAGAGATGTTCGTACCTTCTCTCTCCTCACCCACCTTGTATGTTTTCAGATCTTCATTGGGTGCCTGACACTCACACAATCCAATATCATGTCACAATAGACAACATTCTGACCTGTGGGTACGCACGATTTTCACACATCAGGAAGTTTAAGCAAAGATTGCTATTTAAGACAAAGGCATGTAGATAAATGGGATTTTGATGGGATGAGATACTCACTAGATAAGGTTCATTTGAAATACGTAAGGATAACTTGCAGTAGACTGTGTTATCCTGCGAAGTGCCAGGGTTCTATCTTTTTCTCTCATTGGCTAATCGATCTTGCCCTCTGTTGTCTTGCAGGTGTAAAGAGGGTTATCGTGGACTGCGCTGTGACCAGTTTGTTCCTAAGACCGACTCCATCCTCTCCGATCCAAGTATGTCTTTATCATCCTTGTTAACTGAGAAACAAAAGGGAACTACAGTAGATGTTTTACCTGAGATTCACACCTGCCCACATGTTATCGACCCAGAGCCCACTCAGTGACCTCTGTCTACCTCCACAAAGTTTTGTGTAAATGAAGCAAATCCTTCTTTGAGCCAAAACCTCAAACAGAACATATACCTGCATTGACTTTTCTGTCTTTCTCTAGTTCCACACAAAACTTCCACAAAACTCCTTCCCATTTACCAAAATCAAATATGCTAAAATGCTTCTAATTATGCCTCACTTTAAGTGCTGAAATTACCATTACCTTACAATGCTACACTATTGAGAAAAATAACACTCTAGTCTGATAATCAGAGTACATTTGCATGCAGTTTTCCCTGTGAGAGACCTGACATCTTACTGTTCGACTGTGGATATGTTTTTCTCCACAAAATCTTCCTGTGACAGCAAATCAGTGGACTCATATGAAATGATGGGTTCATAAGCACGTGAACTATAAGAAAGAACATTTATCAGACAGGTTTTTCTGCCTGTTGTGTGCAGAAATAACTGTCTTCTTAATTCGAGTTGTTGGTGTAAGAGGGTTAAGTTTATTGTTAATGAAAAGTTGTTATGAAGTTCACAGACAGCTACAAGACTCCTGTCCTTTGTGTTTGCTTTATCAATGCATTTTAGCTACCCGGTATCCCTGAAGCCAATTCGTTTCTTATATGACCCAAGACTACGTGATAAAACTATAACAAAACAGTATCTTAAAAATGTGTGTCGCCACAGTTGGGATTCGTCAGCGCTATTGTGTAAGCACAGTGGGCAGTGGAGAAGGGAAAAGCCAGTGAAAGAAGCAGCCAAACACAGCATGAATCTAAGCGGAGGCTCTTTCTGTGAGAGGCCTATGAATGGTTCTGCTCTTATGGAGTGATCTTTTACAGTAAGTGAGATAGAAACCTAAACTCCCATTTACGGCTGTTTGAAGTTGCCGACCCTGCTGAGAGACTGGTAATGGAATTGCACTGTGACTCGTCCGCCTGGCTGTGCTCTGCCATATCTGATTTTTTTTCAATGAGAGCATTCAGTGCCCTCTATCTATCGTTACCAGGGGGGGACATCCCACAACCACCAGGCAACATCAACTTCATCATACTTCCACGCACCCTGTCATCTCCTTGCTGACCCCCACCCCACCCCACCCCACCCACTGCCACCGCCACGCCCCACCCAGGCCCCTTTCCAGGCTTCCTGCGGAAATCCAGGCTCAGTAACCTGAGGACACACTGCGGTGGCGAAAGCGTCACGTGTGGATGCCACCTTCGGCATATCCCGCACGGTGCTGACAGACGAGCCAGTTAATCCAGATTATGTGCTCGATTTATAATCCTGCCATGCAGACAAACGCTGTGTGCCACATAGGCGGTGCTCGAATAGAGAAATCACGGGGCCCAGTATGTCATGTCTGATCACGCTCTTTGCATTCTTCGTACACCATTACGCTTTCAAGGCGTCTTTATTCCGCTCTGTTGAGGCCACCGTTTGTTTTGTTTTCACGCCGGTAGTGAGCCAGGCGTTTGTGGACCAGTGCATCTTTATTTACTAAACCCACCAAACAAGCCTGGAATCACCCCCTTGGGGCCACAGGGGTTTATCAGTCACTGAAACCTTTTTCTGCTCTGAGCTTTGGCAAAGTCTGTGTCTACCACTGAAAAGCTCTGTATTGAGTAGCGGTTAAGAGGCACTCCAGAGCTCCACTTCCCCAGCACGGGTTCCCCTTGCTCTGCCTGCAGCTGCCCTGCCCAAGCTCCCAACCTGCAGGTGGGGCGATACGGGCCAGCTTCTTTTCAAAAGGCATCTGATGGAGTCCATGCCCACCGCGCCTTGCCATTATGTCTGGGGAGGTGCCGGACGGTGCATGTTTGTCTTAGAGGGAGATTGGGTTTATGACCTTCTGAGCACAGCTCAGC